>NC_056732.1:1772188206-1772375508 GCF_019279795.1 Protopterus annectens
TTTATCAAATCATAATTTTTTACAGACAAACTAAAAAAAAGCATTATGGTCAGAAACTGGGCATGACATTATTAAAATGTCACTTATTTTTGATTAATAGCCATTTGAAATGAAAACCTTGTCAATATTCGTTTGTGTGCCGAATCTGAATGAGTAGTGTGTGTAGTTACGTGACTTTTGTCATTTTAAATTGTATATGTCTCTGAGATTCATTGAGGCAGTAAAATTATTTAATTTCATAGCTTATGTTGTTAATTAAACTTTACTGGTTCTACAGGTATTCCTATCTGTTAATAGGCAATTGAAATCTCCAATCAATATAATTTCACCCTTTGCATATAATGCAATAGTATCCAGATATTTGTTCACATATTTAGTTCCTAACCCAGAGATCCAATAAGAACTTACCAATGTGTAAAATTTCTTCTTAATTTCTAGCACCACTAAACTTAACTTTCCATCCTTATCTGAAAATGAGTTTAATACTTTAGGGATTATGTAAGTGTTATTCCACAGTATAAGGGTGCCTTTTCTTTTAGAATTCTAGCAAGAATCAGTAAGTACTGTATAACCATTAAAATATAGTCTATCTAAATATGTCTTCAATAAATGAGTTTCTTGCAAGAAAATTATTTGTGGTTTATGCATTTTGGTAAATTTAAGCAAACTAGCTCTTTTGATGTTGTTATTTAAACCATTAACATTAAGTGATAAGCATTTATAAAACATCATACACTTGAATTATATTAAGAACATCTATAATACATGTCATGTTATATTATTATTAATTTATTAATATAAGTAATATAATATAGTATTATATGATTATATTATTATTAATATAGTATTGGGCGGCACAGTGGTGCAGTCGTTAACGTTGTCACCTCACAGCAAGAGGTTCTCTGGTTTGATTCTCGGCTGGGGTGCCTTCTGTGTGGAGTTTGCATGTTCTCCCTGTGTTGACATGGGTTTCCTCCGGGTACCCCGGTTTCCTCCCACATTCCAAATGCATGCATCTGGAGCATTTCTCCCCGGGCCTCCACTGAAAACAGGATGTGTGGAACCTAGTCAGACTTTCCCGGTCAACAAATGATAAATAAATAAATAAAAAAAAATGTCATATACAATAGTCTGCAACATCTCCTAGACTTTATTATCATGGATGAATCAAAAATGTAACCAATGACTTCTGAAACAAATAACGATATACAAATACATACATGGAACATAATGATCCAGGTTTGATTAAACATTTAACCAAACCACCAACTTTCCACATCTCACACACCAATTTTATCACAATTAGCTTTTGCTTCAATTATATATAGTATGATCCATAAAACATTTTTAAAGTAACCAGATCAAACATGGACTTGAAAAGTACACTATTTATTCACAGTAGGACCATTTTCAATAATCATATAACTAGCCACTCTATAATGTAACAATGTAAAGTCATCTTTAAAATATGAAACCTATCTTGAAATGAGGCTCTAAATAGGGTCTTCTTATATTCAATTACATTTTGTTCCCTTATATATTTATAACCTTAGAGAGATAGTACTTATATAGTTCGGGATTCATGCAAAGATTAATACATAATGCAAAAAAAATACTCTGCTGATACTGTTTAAACAGTGTAAAAGTATGATCATTTTAATAACCATCATTTATATTTATGATTATTTGTCAAATCTGCATTTGTAGTCCATTGTCAACTCTGTATCTTTTCAATATATCTTACAGTACAACTAGCATTGATTGTATTACAGTTTATTGTGTACTGTTACATGGCCTTATAAAAGATATTTCTGCTTGGTTATGGTTGCAGTAGTAAAAAAGGCATGCATATATGTAAAATTTCTGTTTACTTTACATAATGCCCATTTATATAGCTAACATTACCATTTGTTTTCATTTAAGGGCATTCTATCCATTTGTCACATTCCCTGTCTCCCACCTTCCCTCACTGTTTCCTATATAACAAGTAGCATTCATTGGCTTTAATTTGTTATATTAAGCTCAAATCTATACAAATATTTACACTATTGGCTCTTTAATGTCTTTAAAGTACTTCTTTATATATTTTTCTAATGTTTACTTTGTTTTGTTCCGAATCTGGTCTGTAGCTCCATTTCCGTATTTTGAAGCTGTGTGTGGGTTGAAAGGTCGCATGATGTATCTATTCCATGTTTTCTTGCAGCTGGCTTTTCAAAATCACTGCTAGTGCCTTGTAATTGCTCGTGCTAGTCTATAACATTCACAGGAGCTTAAAAAAACCTCAGGCCGAAAATATGAAATGTGTCTCTGTGAGAAAAAAAGCACTTGAGCACCTTCAGCAGTGTGAAACAATAATGGCCAACATTTTACCAGGCTAGCAAAGCTGTTTTTCCCCTCATATTCATCAACAAACATCATTAATGTCTTTTGAACCTGTCAGTTAGCATAAAACAACTTATAGCTATTAGCCAACATAAATACAACTTCTATTACCATGTTGTAGTCAGATAAGCAGTTAGATAAACGATCATATAACTACAAAGCATAAAATGAGCATTTATTTCATACATTTAGGGAAGCACAACATTTTTTTCTTTAACTGTACATAATAATAGTAAAGTCAATTCTGAAACAGGAGCCCAATACAGTATGACCACAAATGGGGAAGACGAAAAGATAAAGTCATTTATCCCACAAAGAACTTATTAAGTAAGAAAGATATATAGTTAATTACTACAACATAAATCATATCATATTAAAATGTTATGACCCCCTCTTTTCCCCCATTTTTTTTTTCTTTTCCCTTCTTTTCTTTTTCCCCCCTCGCTCACTTTCTGACATCTACAGTTGCTTTGTTACTGACTCTCATTGGGATTATATGTTCCATGTGCATTATAGCATTATCCCACCATTCACACATAAGAATATAGTTTCCTTAAGATATCATATAACAATGATGTCACTGATTAGCTTTGTATTAGTAAATTAATTAGAACAATCAGATAGTACACACATTAAAAAAATAACATTTTTACCTTTACCTTGTTGAAGTTTCTCAGCAATAAACTAGGTAATGAAGTCTGCAGTAAAAGTATTTTACGTTTAACAATTTCCTATTTATTTTTCTTTTAATTTTTTATTTGCTCCTTCTTTGTCAGTCCATCCATTTCTTGTTGTCTGTCTCTTCATACTTTGCGTAGACCAATCCATAATTTCTGTATCAGTTAATATTTTTTCTTTTGAATAAAATCCATGGCTTCTAGTAGTGAGCTGAAGATCTTCCCACCATCTGGTAGAAATATTTTTACCCTGGCAGAAAAAAGTATTTGAGCCTTGATGTTAGAATTTTTGAGAGACTTTATTAAGTGGACACATTATTTTCTTCTAGAGATGACAGAAGAGGTATAACCATTGTCAAAACAAATGTTTTTTTTTTTTTTTCATTTATTTTAATAGGAGAGTTTATCCATGTAGATTTCAGTACCAAATCTTTATCTTGGGATGACAGAAATCTGACACAGATGGATTTAGTGTTAGACGATCCAGTAGTTGAAGTTGGTTTTGATAAAGATCAATGAGCTCTTTCAATTCTGAATGAAAGAGCCTCATATATATTTAATGATGTAGGTAACCATTTGTTAAGGAATTGTATCATATTATTGCCTTCTTTTTCAGGTAATCCATACATTCTGATATTATTTCTCCTTGACATACTCTCTAGGTCTTCAACATTTTTTAGTAGTTTTGTATTCTGTTTCAGGAGAAAATCATTGTGGTTCGCACACTCAGTCAATCTGCCATCCATATCACTTATAGTTTCTTCAATAGAAGATATTTGTTCTGAACGTTTTTGATTAGCTCATTTAGAAGGTCCAACGGCTTACTACAATTCTGTTTTATGTGGTCAATTTTATTTTCCAGTTTATCCATTTTGAGAGAAAGTTCCATACTCTCCTGATGTGAATTTTTCGAGTTACTCATATTTGAATCCTTTGTAGAAAAACTTCTTGACAGGAAAAAATAATAAAAGTTTCTATTTCAGTACTAATTTTTGAAACATAATAAAAGTCTTACAATTGTGTATCTTCTCATATATAGCTGAGTAATTTTCTTCAAAAATTAACTCAAATTTCCTGTAAGGATAATACATTGTAAGCAGAGCTAAAGTTCTGTGCTGCTAGCAGTCTGACATCTTGGCCATGCCTCCTCCATTTTATTTTCAACATGATGCATATGTTTGAATATACTTAGGGGGACTGGAGATTACATCAGTATGCCTTTCTTAGCAATGTACTGATGACATGTCAATGATCTCCAGCTGTGATACACCTACAGAGAATGCAGAGTACAGCAAGGGTATAATGCTCAGTACTAACTAGGTAAACAGGTTTCCTGAATACTTCCTTTGTTAGCAGTTGTAGTAAGTCCCTGCTATTTCATTGACACTGTTGTTTATACATATGTTTGGGGGGGGGTCCCTGCTAAGGGGCACACTACAATGGACTTCTGTGTTTCTTATGTGATCATCTGTCATGCCACAAACAGCAGTGGGTCACTATTTGAAGAATAACATGTGTTTTACCTTTAAGAATCCTCCAGAGAGTTCTCATAGAAATGGATAACTGGTGCCAGAGCCATGGCCTTAAGCTAAATGCCAAAAAATGTATAGTCATACCGTTTGGGAAAAACAAGGTAACCCCTAATTACCACATAGGTGGTAATCCATTAAACACGGAAAAAGTTATCAGGGACCTGGGGACCCAAGTTGACAGTAACCTCTCTTTTGACACTCACATTGCCAAAGTGGTTAGGAAGACCTTCTACATTGCCCACCTGATCATGAAGGGATTCACATCCAGATCAGGAGAGGTCATTGTACCTCTGTACTCTTCACTTATCAGACCAATGATTGAGTACAATGCCCCATTCGGAATGCACCTTACCCAACACCTGCAGCAGTTGGAAAGACCCCAAAAGTTCCTCACCAAAAGGATAAAGGGGCTCAAACATATGTCATATGCTACCCGACTGAAGAAACTCCAGCTCTATTCAGTCACATACCGTCTGCTCAGAGGTGATCTGTGCCTGACATACAAGGCCATGTCCAACCTGGAATTAATGGACATGCTCCACCTCAAAAAATCCAAATCCACCAGAGCCACGAGAGCAAGAGACTTAAACCTCAACACGGATATAAATAGGACGTGCTGGAGGGACAGATTCATCACCCAGAGACTCCCTACACTATGGAACAGAATCCCAGTCCATGTGAGGCAGAGCCCCTCACTGACTCTGTTCAAGAGAAATCTTGACAAGTGGAAGGGAGATCGTAGGTTTACCCCGGGAATCATCTCTGTGTCCCTGCTGGACAGAGGCACAGCAAACTAATGGGTGTAGTATTCTCATCCTAAGGGGTGGTGAAAGCCACACACACTCTGGCTAGGCTTATAAATGCCCTAGGGCAGATAGCCTAGTATGAACCTAAGAACCTATGAACCTATGAAGAAGAATTGCTAAGGACAGCACATGCATATAAATAGAAAGCATGTGCTAGCTTCAGTGCCATTTTGAGAGTACAGCCAGAGTTTGAACATCTGTGTGATAGCTAGTTTGTTTATAAGTTAAAGTTACTTAGCCTCATTTCTGATGTGTTTGTACATAATAAAGCTGCTTGAACAGAACCCACAAATGTTCATCTATTTCATCCTGATTAGATGAGTGACACTATTGCTACTAACCTAGTTGCTTCCACAAAATTTGTATGTTTGCAACACTGTTGATTCAGAGATGTGTAATCAATTGGGGAGTACCAAAAAGTGTCCTTTATTGCTGTATCTCTACATACTGTACTTCCACATATGTCATCCTGACATAAGTTCTCATTTATTTGTATTGCAGGCAATATCTTGCATGCCAGACACCATCCTCCTTTCACTGAGGCAAATAACCTCCTTGAGGCCTTAAGACAACACCATCAAGTCCTGCTGTTCTGAGGGAGGGAAAATAAGCAAGAGCATACAGCCTTATGGGATGAACGGGTGCATAACATTAATGTTGTGGGTCACAAGAAACACACATATGAGCAGGTGCAACACCATGCCACTGATATGATCAACATGCCACACAGACGTGCAGTGGACATGGCCAAGGATGGTCAGGGCATAGGGGTGGGTCTGCAGCAGAACAAATTCTGTCAGCCACTGAAGAATTCCTGGTGAATCTTGTGACACAGAACAGCTCCCAGGCATCCATCACCCCATATATTGCAGATGTAGATGCAACTGTTTCTAGTCAAGAGGAGCATCCAGGTATGCTTAGTTGGATAAGCAATGGAATACTGTAGCAGTCAGCGTGTCAAGATGTACATAGTTTTTCATGGGTGCCAGCTGTTTTGGGGGGGTGGTTAGCTGCAGTTTTAAGCTCATGCACAGTTTGTGACCCACATACCTCTCAACATACCAGCTAATGTAAATGTGAGATATTTTAAATATTAGCCCTGTTAGACTGCCACATGCACTGCTGAGTGCATTACCTCTCCCTCGCATTTTTCCAAGATCATCAGGAATAGGAAGAGGCTGCGCTCCTGCTTATCATAAGTACAAAACGGTTTTGTTAGAGATGTAGATTTAGTTCACTGCATTTGCTCAAATATCATCACAGGCCTGCTGGATGAATTGCTGTTCTTTCTGCATGACTGTCTACCCATACAGATATTTTCTGACTGCATACAGTTTAGACTCCTACATATTCCTTGTAAGTGTGACCACAGTGATAGATTTGACAGTATTGTCAGGACATAGCAGATTGCCAGACTGTCAGCTGTGCAGAGTTTTGTAAAATGTCAACAGTGTACATCATTTATGGTTTGCCCATGAGATTCCTGTTTAAAGGACAATTATTTCCAAATGATTATAGATATGGGTTAAAAATAATGTCCTCATGCCCTAGTGTATAAGGTTGTGGGTTATGCAAGTGTGTAATAGTGAAAGCAGTAGTATACAGGTTAACATATGCCTGAACATAGTACTGCAGAGCATATTAGTGTAGGTCTTAATATAATGTTTTTCCCTTTTCATCACAGGTGACCAGCCTGATGTCAGGGTCTCTTCAGACTCTGATGATGATGATGGGCAAAGTGAGGCACAGCTAGGGGTTTTAGGGGATGAATTTGACACAGTGGTTGCCATCCCTCATCCACCCACATTATCACCATACAGAGGCAGTATGCCTATGCAAGTGACCACAGATATTGGACAGTTAGAGGGTGGGGACACTGAACAGTGATACTCTGGGCTGGTCACTGATGCAGTGGAAAAATGATGGTCTGAGAGAGATCACTCACTATCTGCCTTCAAACACATGTTGTCTGTGATGGAACATTTGGTTGGAATTGAGTGTCAGTCTCATGAAAATAGATCAGCAACTACATCTGCTGATAGTCAACATGGCCATGCACAGTCACGATCCTGTAGTGGCAGTACATCAAGCGCTCCAGAGGGAGTGTGCTGTTTACACCAAGATGTGGTAGGTCATGGGCTCATGGTCCTGGGTGGTCCCATGGAGGACACTTTCCCAGCAGACAGCAGTCACCCTCAGATAGTAGCACAGCATCTGATCTTTGGCATGGAGGTGTCAGTGCAACTCCTGGCAGAGAAAGTTAACATGTTTTGGGAGTGGAGATGATGAAATGTCAGCTCTACAGAACCAACTGTTATTGCCAACATCCTGGCAGATAGATTCAGTGCTAACTTTGCAACCCTCTCACCCCCTAAAGAGCCCATCTCTGTACCAGAAGAATGCAAAGTTCCTGTAATCATGGCTATACAGCTAAACACCACACACTCCAAAGCCAAGAACACAGCATCCATGGGACCTGACAACATCCCAGGCTGCATTCTATATGAACTACAGAACGAACTGGCACCTCACCTAAGTACCATGTTCAATCATAGCCTCACCTCAGGCTTTGTGCCCACTGAATGGCGCACAGTGATGGTTATCCCACTCTGCAAAGGGGGATCCACCACGGACCCCGGGAACTACTGCCCCATCAGCCTGATGAGCCTGATCTGCAAGGCCATGAAATGTATCATCATGGAACTTATAAACAAAGACATTGGTAATCTCCAAACTCTGGACCCCACCCAGTTCGGGTTTGTAAAAGGCAGATCAAGTCTCCTAAACCTGATAGACTTCTCTGCCTAACATATAAAGCTATTTCAAACCCAGAGCTGTTGGACATGCTTCACTTAAAGAAATCCCAATCACTCTGAGCTACATGCTCTATGGACATAAACCTTGTCACTACTATAAAAAGAACATGCTGGAGGGATAGATTTCTGTCCCAGAGACTGCTCATACTCTGGATCAAACTACCTATCTATATCAAACAAAGCTAGGCTTATATAGGCCTTAGGGCCAATAGACTAGTACCTACCTATGACTCACAGCTGTCCAACTTACAGACACATAGGGCTAGCACTGAACTTGGCTTTGTACACTCAGACACTCACACACCAATGTCACATCCAAGTCACTTACAGACACACACACACACCACATTTCC
Organism: Protopterus annectens; assembly: GCF_019279795.1. NCBI lineage: Eukaryota > Metazoa > Chordata > Ceratodontiformes > Protopteridae > Protopterus > Protopterus annectens. Next base: position 1,772,196,773 of record NC_056732.1, read on the forward strand.
ATGGTCCATTCTGCCTGCATCCCTTCCTGACTCACACACAGTCTTGCCAACCAATTAGGTCATCCTAGGTATCCTACACCCCACACAACGTATGATGATATCTGTGCTGCATCCCTGTCATCTCTCTCATGGATGAAGGGAAATAAAGCTATGTGTCTGATGCACAGGGTGACTATCTACATTAATAGGAATCTGTTTCATCCAGTGTTGCTTTTGACATGCAACGTGTACTTTTTATCTTCAAAATTTGTATGTTGTCATTTATAATGACTATACCATAATAGTGTGTATACATTATGATGGATGCTGTTGTAATGGCTGTGTAGTCACACAATGGCAGCTGTCATATGGAAATGCTTATGTCTCACTTTCAGGGTTGTGTAGGACACACCTATGGGTACACATCTACAATCAACCAGTCAATGTCAGAGCACAGAAATGAATGTCAGCACACAACACAAATGTCATCAGAAAGGTAACACAGTATATGTTACCGGGATCAATGTTTATATGTATTTAATATGCTAATGAACACAAGGGCTCCTTTAAGCCTAGCCATGTATGCCTAAACAGTGTCAAGATAGTCAAGGTATGATATCATTGATAAGTGTTAGCAGGGTTTTGGGAGCTTAAACATATACAAGCTGGTGTGTGTGTGTGGGGGGGGGGGTGAACCATCCACAATTTCCCTGTGTCCATTGCAGACATTGGTCCACAAGTAGGTATGATTATCCTGCTCTCCTACTTGATTTCTGATATATATATATATATATATATATATATATATATATATATATATATATGGGTCTATATGACTTGGTCGACAGTTCATATGATCGACAGTTTATTTGGTCGACAGTTTATTTGATCGACAAGCATTTGCCCCCTTCCCCAATGTTGTGCAACCCTGGAGTTGATATATATAGTTAGGGAGGGGTGGGGGGGCACAGCCCCCCACATTGGGGGTGTGGGGGGTGAAGCCCCCCACCTAAAATGCTTGTCGATCAAATGAACTGTCGACCAAATAAACTGTCGATCATATGAACTGTCGACCAAGTCATATAGACCCATATATATATATATATATATATATATATATATATATATATATATATATAGATATATACCACTGTCAAGATGTAGGTCTGTAGAACAAGTTATTCTGGTGCTACTTGTTTCGTAGATAAGCAAGAGGTCTGCAGTGAGATCTGACACTGTCCTGTATGGTAGGCATACACCATCCCTCTAAAGCATGTAGGAGGCAGACTACATGGATAGGGCCTTTGTGTGGTCTGCATAAGATATGTTATGTATATTGTGTAGTGCTTAAATGAGGAACCTCTGTGGATGTTACAGTTGTTGGATATGCCTGGCTAGTTACATACTAAAGGTGGCATTGTACCAATGACAGGTCTGTTGAATGCCATTTACATTCCAGCAATGGCTTCCTTGGATTTACATGCCATACCTTTGTTTATAGGTTGTGCACATACAATGATGTCCACAATATTACAGACGCATGACAGGCAAAGGGTAGATCACTGTCTTTGTCCATGCGTCACTGACTACTCGGTCAACTGTTTGAGGTGTGCAGGCCATATGATAGTTACCAGGGGTGGGTGACTTCCCAAAGGATAGTATTATGCATTTCTTGGTATTTGGTGTTAGCCCATGGCTGTGACAACAACTGTATGTCTGTGTCAATCCATCCTGTAGAACATTTGTGTCAGTGTGGGATTCAGTGACAGCTCCTCGGTTGCATGAAGTCAGTGATGACTAGAATGCTGGATTGTTTGTCAGCTTGACTTATGAGCTTATAGGTTATTCTTCCATGACATGTTGCTCTATGTATTGATATGTGTGTTGTTTTCACAGCGTGCATATGGAGCTGCTGAGGATATTTGTTATCAGGACTTTCTCTTTGAGGTTTTTGTGATTTATGTAGGTTACATGTCAATGCCTCAGCTCATGTCTGCTTTGGATTTTTTGTGATGGCTGAGGTGTGCATACCACTGTCTACCTTAATGACATTAGGAGTACTTTTATGTGACAGCTTTGCCTCCAGTGACATTGTATATATACATTTCTCACATACCATATCATTTTGTTTGATAATGAAGTGGTTGTCAGTAAACATGTGGTGATTTCTACATTGCCTTATGATGCCCATGTCCACCAGGGTGGTAAAGTCACACTGTGAATCCTCATATCCATGGCAACAGATCTTTTATTATTGATTATACAATTGTAGTGAGTATATCACTCAATGTCACACGTATCTGTTGCACAACTATGGGGACAATGCTTAACAGCACACAGTGGTTGTCCTGTGTGCAAGTCAGTACTGGAGTTAATGCCATCATGATTTCTGAGAAAAATGTCAACCAAGGTGTCTGGTCTTACACAGAACACTGCCAAACACTGGAGGAGAAAGTAATACGTACACCATGTAAAGTGAAGGATGGTGTATTTAGGCAGTTATATTCTGAAGTTACACACTAATCAAGCACTGCATTACTGGGAAAGAACATTTACCTTGTGAAGTATTCTGAAAAGAGGGGAGTCACCTAAATTGTTGCTGCCTGGCTACTACTACTACCTCAACATGGCCTCACTGTGGTGGGATACAAAGCTCTTATTCTTCTTTCACTAGAAGCAAAACATTAGCATCAAGCTCAAGATATGAAGTGGGCCACAGCCTGTTTTTTTCGATCCACACACTTGTCACAAATGACACAAAGCTCTGTAAGCTTGTTGTAGCCTTTTTCAGGTAGATGCTTTAATTATCAATCAGGCCAATCATTTTACATTTGCATGTATTATGCCTTGGTTTCTGAGGCTTGTTACATTTGACTAGGGTATTGACCTGATGGTGATTAGGAGCACAGCTGCTGCATCGCAATATAATGTTCACTGTCAGGTAACACAGATGTCCAAGGATAATCCATCAAGCTCCACAGTGGCAGTGATCCATGTTAGATGAACACTAAACTGTGTTCCCGCATCATTTCATACAACATACATTTGCTGTCTGGTAATTTGACAGACATTGTAGACTTTCAAAGCTAATATAATGACAATAAAGGTGGACATGTTTTCTGTGCATGCACTGACATGCACATCTTCATTGCAAAGAGTGCCTACAGAGAGTGTGTGTTTGAGGCTGTGAACCCCAAGGGTGTAGCAGCATTACCCTTACTTTTCTATGGTTGTACATTGTCACATTTGTAAGTACATTTTTCTGACCATACCTAATAACAGGATTATGGTTCATTGAAGTGCCACAAGCCCGACAAAGCAGTGTAGTCCATCTACCATGCCACCCCACACTGTGGCGGGGATACAGTTTTCCCTTAGGATGACACCATAAATGTAACAACATGTGACATATAAGCATCTGTCAAACCACTGCCTAACCATGGCCTGTTGTGATGTATACACAAGCAATAATCTATTTCTAATAGTATTATCCCTGACTTGCAGAGATGTGGGCAGCATCCCCAAACCAGTACTCCTACTCCACACAAACATAATGTGTGTGAGATGCATCTACATTAAAAACCTTGTATCCATCATCTCTCACACACCTGACAGTGTATATGACAATGAGCAGGGTACCAACATACCTACCTCACCCACGCCAACAGCACACATGCCTACATATACGGAGGTCCATACTGTAAAAATACCTAATCATCAGGCACCTCACAAACAGAAATGCAAGCATGCTACACATAAAAGTACCTCTGCAGAACACATTAAATAATAGCTAATGCACCACTGTCTCACTGGTCAAATCCTTACTGCAAAACATAAATTCAAACATATTAATCATGTCCCCTCACCAGGCTGGATAATGTAAAGCTCACAGTCAGCTGTCAGTGAGGTGCCTGGATATGGAATATTTCACATACAGTCAAATCTGTCAACAACAGGTACTGTTATTGCTACATCATCATTTCTTTTGTTGTATAAGACCTGACACATACCTCTCCAGACTGTGTGATGACAGACATGACTGAGTTCTCACACTATGTGTCTCAGGCAGGTATGCTCTTTGCCATCAACTGCATTTTACCTTCAGCTAGTATGATGCCTCAATACAAACAGAACATGGTTGACTTCAATAATAGGGTTAGCATCTGGGGTCACTCTAAGGGGATCCACTATCTGTCAGCCTAGGATGACATGCTCAAAAGACCTCGATGGTTTGCCACAGATGTCTTTTATCTGTCACCCCTGGGAATTTAGATACTGGCCAAAGTATTGCCACCCCCATAGTACCATTTTAGGTGATGTCTCAAGGACAAATTTTCCAGTGTAAACACCCCATGTACAAACAACCTCAAGGTTATTCTGCTAAATGCTATTAGTGAGAACAGGAAACTGCACTCACTGGAAGCTTTTCTCATCTTGGAGCATGCAGACCTTTGTGCAGTCAGAGACACCTGGATCAAGGCTGTGGCGAGCACCACAGCCATACCAGGCTACACCTTTTTTCATATGTGCAGAGCTCAAACTGAAGGCACGCAAGCTAATGTTGGTGGTGTATAAATATTCATTAATGATACATACACACCCACATTGGTAATATAGCATGATTCCATGGATACACATCAGGTGCTTTGGACTGTTTGTGAGGCACCTCTTCAAGTCATTGCCAGCTACAGGAGCCCCTCCATGAATCAGGACACCCACTCTGCTTATTTGGATCTACATGACTCTAACAAGATACATCTGGACACCATGGTTTTAGGTGACCTTTACTACCCACCAATTGGGTAGATTAGTCATGCTCAAGCTCACTTGCCCAAAGGTTACTTGACTTCATTATCTTCAATGGTCTGGATCAGCTGCTTGACTACCCCACAAGGGGAGCTAAAATACTGGATTGGGTGCTTACCAATATGGGCAACCACTGTAGCACCCCCACTGTGAGGTTTTCCCTGGTGAGATCTGACCTCAAATCAGTCTTAGTCAAAGTAGGTATCACACCTGATACCCTCCTTACAGCAAATACACTAAAGACATTGACCATTTCAGATTATAACTCCCTTTGGGTTGGTATATGTAGCTTCACTGCACCTCCTCCCACAGATGTAACTGGCAACTATACCGAGAGCTACACCAACGTGTTATACAACCACCTGTATAACTGCATTGAGTCAGCTGTACCTGGCATGAACATGGCAAGCTCCTCATGGTGAAGCAAACCTGCCTGGTGGACAACTGCCAGTAACAGGCTTTACAATAATAGGAAGGCATTGATATCTACGGGTAGGAGGGAGGCAGCCCTCTAAACTGGAAACACTCCCTCCTCAGGTTAAACTAGCAAATAGGTATTGTTGTGAAGTCCTCCAAAACAAATTATGGGTCCAAATTAGTCTCTTCCACAAAGTACAACCCCAAGGTACTCTATAGTTACATCTGTAACCCAAAAAGAAAGGCCCACATGTGTGGCAAGCTCATGGTTAATGATACCTCATATACAGAGCCTGTCAACATAGCTAACCTGTTGGCTAACAGTTTCTGTGAAACCATCACTCCCCTGTCCCCACCACATGTACTCCATGACATCCCTACCACCTGTCCCCTACCTTGTATCTGTAAAGACAAATTATAAATAGCCTCTCTGCGGACAAAAACACAGCATCTATGTGACATGATAACATCACAGGTTGAGTCCTACATGGGCTCCAACATAGAGTACAGGCACAAAGTACATGTCTGTGGCTGACAAGGTTTGCTGATGCCAGCAAATGGGAGTAGTCATAGAATTTCCAAAGTATGTCAACATCCTAATCAAGAGTCTACCATGAACAAATGATTGTTGACAAAGTCATGGCCTTAGAAGCAAGCACATATATGTTTTATCATTGTTTTTAGTAACAGTGATTTTCCTGCTAACTACCACATCATAGCAACACCTGACATACATACTCAGGGGTGGGAGACTTGGGCACACAGGTTGACAGCTAACTTACTTTAGATCACCATGTCTCCACAGTGGTAAGAAGGGCATTCTATCATGCTCATGTAATACGTGAGGGCATTGTCTCCAGAAATAGTAGACATCATAACATACATGTCCTCTTCCCTCTGCAAACCATAGTTCAGTGCAACAGCCCTTTTGGTATGTACCTTTCCAAGCACCTGCAGCAACTGAAGAGACCACATAGTTTCCTCACAAGAGAAGTCAGGTCTTCAGCATCTGTCCATGGTGATCATCTGATATCACAGTCACTTTATTTTGTGACACACAGAGTACTCAGAGGTGATCTATGGCTTGCATATGAGGCATTCTCTGACCCTGCTGTATTGGAAATGTTGCATATCCATAAGTCAAATCATACACAGATTACTCACTGTATAGACCTTAACCTGGCATGTGACATTAATACAACATGTTGGAGGAAGACAAGTGTCTACCACAGTTTAACACACCTTTTGAACAGACTCCTACATCATGTCAAACAGAGCACCTCATTGGCCCTCTTTAGATGCAATCAGTACAATTTTATAAGTGACCATAATTTCACCATGGCAGTTCCAACTGGGTCCCTCTTGGGCAGGGCCAGTAGTTGCTGATCATGTACATAAGGGTAAAATCTTGGATATAATTCTAAGGGCACTAGGGCCATTAGCAAGTAAATTCCAATGAGCCTATGATCCCATAAGCAGATGCAAAATGCTATAACATCCACACACACAAACTTAGCGATTTATTTATGCAGAACACTGCACAGCACACACACACACACACACACACACACACACACACACACACACACACACACACACACACACACAGACACACTACAGATTATAGTACTTAATGCATGCACCACAGTCCAAGTTGGCTTTTTAAATGACTGTTGGTGAGGTAATCCAAGAGAACATAAACAAGGCCTGTGTCGAACAGCTTGCAAGGCCTGCAGAGTCACATTGCTACCCACTGTTATCCACAGCTAGTAGTCTAACAGTCAGAAAACTCTTTCGTAGACTTCCTATGTGACAACAGCACATGTTTTGGGCATATGTGTCTGTTTGCATTTTGATGGGAAATCCTGTTGCAAAGCTAAATTAATGAGCATGCACACAACATAATACAATCTACAACTTGTTCAGTTATTGATGCATGTGTGGTGAAATGTAGCAGACACAGGAGGCTGTAGTGAATGTGAATGTTGTTGCAGCCATAGATACAAACATATGGCTTGACAATATATGTGCATATTCATATATAATGCCATACATTTTCAAGGTTTCGACATGCTGTAATGGGGAGACATGGTGTGACTCACCTCTGTCCAGATATTTGCAACAAGTGCACAGGTTTCACTCAAAGTTAAGTGTGTTTCACACTAAATTGTGGTTTGATGTCAAATGGGGCATCATTTACATATGACATATGAGAGAAGACTGCCAGAACTCTGAATGTCAGATATCTCAGTAGTCCTCCAATTGCAACACATGTTATTCTAAGCACTTCCATATTCTTGTAAGTGCATTATCTAATGTTTAGCCCTTCCTTTTGGTCCTTCATTCAACATTATAAGTGTTGTAGTGCAACTTTACTCTCCATGAACTGGGTATGTAGGACAATACAGACACACACACACACACACACACACACACACACATATATATATATATATATATATATATATATATATATATATATATATTTATTTATTTATTTATACACATGCGTATACATATATATATATATATATATATATATATATATATATATATATATATATATTTTTTTTTTATTGTAGAGGAGCAATGATATGCACTCTGCTTAACTAAGACTATGGGCATGCTCAGTGGCATTTTTGGCATACTTGTGCATTGGTAAGCACTATGCAAATGGGCAGCACATTGCTTACATCAAAAACTTACTGTTCCATAAACTAACTCCAGTCCACACCTAGCTGTACTCTAGGCTGGGATTATGATATGATTAGAAACTGAAAGCTGGATCTACCTATATACTCTGGTCCATAAATAATTCTACAGTTTCAATCACTGTGTGCTGTATGTAATATTCACCTTCCTATGTATGTCTTCTAAATCTCATATGCTTAATTTATGATGTATGTATCAGCATATTATACTCCTGTGACCAAATGGTCAATTTAGTTAAGTTATTAAGCAGACATGCCCCATCTGCGACATATGTAATCAGTATGCCCAATTTCAAGACAACCTTTACAGAGTGTAGAACAACTCAGATGAAATGGATAGGTCTACAGAGAAATCTGAACAGGTTTGGGACAGGACAGAGCCCTGTGGGACACCCTGACAGTGTCCTATTATTTCACATGTCCACTTGCTGTATGATACTTACTGTGACACCAGGGAAATATTGCTAGTCCAGCTATCTAGAATATTGTAAATTATATGTCATTTGAAAATGTTAATATGATTTATATAGAAATGTGACAAAAGGAAATACTGCCAGCCCAGCTATCTGGAATTTTGTAAAGAATCATACATCATTTGTGAATAGTAATATGATTCATAGGGTCTATATTACAATGTCGAACTCACAGGAATTCGAATGTTGTAATATCAAACCCAAATGTTCGAAACACGGAAATAGCAAAGCCATGGAACACCATTTTTTTTCCCAGGGAAAAAAAATCAGTAGGACGTTTTCATGACTTTGCTATTACCTCCACTGTGGTGTGATCTTGGAGTTGGTATATTTAAGTAGGGGGTGTGGGGGGCACAGCCACCCATGTTGGGGGGGTGTAGTGGTGAAGCCCCCACATTAGTGTAAGTTTAAAGTGTACGTGTTTCTTTCTTTTTTTTTTTTTTGTACCGGAACAGTGATTTTTTTCCCTGGGGGAACTGTTCTGTGTTTTTTTACTTTTTGGGTTTCGAACTTAGGTTCGATATTACATCATTCGAACTCCTGTGAGTTTGATGATGTAATATAGACCCAATTCATATGCTTGTCTTACAAATGTAAGAGAACTATATGTTATATGGATGTTAAACTACTACTCTGGGGAAGTGTGTGTTGAACTGTATGCTATTTACTGAGCTTCAAGAATGTAACCACAGTATACCCTACTGAAAAAGATCAGAAATGCATATAAATTATATACCTGTGCAAATGTATGTTTTAGCAAAAGAAGCTGGAACACACAGAGTTAACTTACAAAACATTAAGAAAATAAGTTGAAATTAAGGGCTTTATGACATGCTATAAAAAGTTAGATTCAGTGCAGCAAGCAGCAGTCTTGAAACAAAAATAATTACTAGTTTTCAAATGTAAAGTGTTTTATTGCTCTGTTACTTTCTAGCAGCTGCACATCTGAGAGATATGTATTTTTGACAAAGAGATGTTGGTTTTTGTCAGCCTGGGAACTGAAGGCAGGTGACAAAGAGTGATGTCATCCAGCTTACCCAGCAGTAATGTTTTGATATTAATTTGGGAACTCTTTCAGAGACTATGCATTTTATATCTTGTCTTGGATCTAGAAACATCCACTCATCATCAGCACTACATTTTCCTTGCTCTGTAAGTAAGATGTAGGTATAGTATTTCTTTTAGAGATAGGAATATAGTAAAGATTAGTTTAGATGTTTTCTGTATTTATTTGAGACTGTCCTGCAATGTTGTTTTAAAATATTTCCTGTGATTCTGAACTCTGTAGTCACTGTGTTGAGTTATTGAGTATTGTCTTGTTCTTTTATTATTTATTATTAAATATATTTAAATCTTTTAATAGTGGCTGATTTGTTTACAGATATTTAAGCTCTTAGGGTACTTGAAGATGTATTTGGTGACACTGTACAGGCCACTCCAATAGCATTGAAAGTCTGTGTCACATTTACCATTTGGATAATAGTAACATTACACAGTAGAATTGGTCACCCTTTGTAAAGGCCTTATAATAGTTGATAAGAGCTGGCTGGTGGCATTAATATCTAATATCGACCTTATAGTCTGGACAGAAGGGGAAATAGCTAGTAAACCTGTGCCAGCCTCCCCCAGGATTGTCTGTGGGTTTTTATATAAGTCAAATCTCAAAGTGTGTGTGTGTGTGTGTGTGTGTGTGTGTGTGTGTGTGTGTGTGTGTGAGAGCTACTTGGGCAGGGACACAAAGCACTGGTTGGAAAGATAGGGTGCTGGAGATCTTAGCCTGGCCAATCATCTGAGATCATAACCCTATAGCTGTGCCAGGGGGGAGTCTTATTGGGGATCTAGAGAGAGAGGGAGAAAGCAGTCCCAGACTGACTGTGATCTCTGTGGGCTCAGACATTGCACTTTACTGTGTGTGTACTTGTCATCCACTCAATGGGTGCATCCCTCACTGGTGCTAGTGGTGAGGATTGATGCTCCTTGATTACTGGGCCAGTGCAGGGGCATCACACTTACCATGTCCTATATGTAAGCTATGCAGCTAGAGTATGTACCTTATCAAGAGTGCATGAATACCTAGTTGTGCAAATGTATTCATCAGTATTTTGTGTATGGCCCTGTAAAATCTCTATAAATTGTATCACAACACAATTTTTCATTCATAGCTGTTATTAGATTGTTATAGTACATCATGCTGCAGGTGGTACTTACATCTGTTTTCAACATATGCATACTGATGTGTGGTTTCAACTCTCAGCCTTTACAATTGTAATACTGTCTAATCCAATATTAATATGACTTTTTAAATAGGTCTTGGATATGTGGCACAGACACAAATGTGTAAGTGATATGTGAAATAGGTTAATACTAGTATAGCACATACAGAGAGTCACAGTTTGTAAAACAATATTTATTACTCCTTAACATTCCAAATATTTGAATATCGCAGGATTAGAACCCTGAACAACATCATAGAGGTGAACTGCATTAGTCCTTTTAGCCACAGAGGCTGTTTGACAGAGAGGTGATCATTCATCACACCATCACCTGCATAAATATGTAATTTGCGATTCTCAGTTAATTAACACATAAATATATACATTCAAATTCCACATTACTGTCCTGATGTTAAGTGGCACACTAACTGTAACTTTGTGAAATACTCATACAGACTAGATAATTTAGTGTTATGGCAGTTACAAGGGGACACTGCTGTTTTGATGGGTGGGGGAACAAAAGCCTATGTTTTGCTAGGACACACACTAGTCTAACTCATTTAACCTTACTTTCTAAGATAACGTACCAGTAATCTGTTGCAGTAGGACTGCATGACTATTCCATGCATGAGGCCTACCAAATACAAATGGTGATGTTAGTGGAATGGGTGCCTGTAGTCCCATGTGGATGTAATGTCTGTCCAAATATCCCACTATAGTTGCTGTATAATGTACAAAGTCCATAGCTGCAATGACATATCATAACAATCCACTATACTACTGTGTAGGTTATGGACTTACCTTGCAAGTGCAGCAGTTGATACAACTGTAGTTCAGGATAGCTTATAAGAAAGTATATTATTAATTTAATATGTCCGGTTTTAATTGATAGCTGCCTATGTCATCACTGCACCTTGGGTGGTCTGTTTGTGTGAACATGCTAAGTAAATCTAAGCTAAGCAGCACCATAGAAACATGTGCACTGAGCATGAAATATCCTAAAAGTAATATGACACCCCCTGATGTCATCCACATCCACTGGGAATATCAGCACCGTGTAGGAGCCTACACAAAAGGGATATGTGGACATGGTTGTTCCTTTAACGATGCAACAAAAGAACTTCATTTGCATACATATTTGTGTTGACAGCCAGGAAACTACATGGTTCTTAGCCATGTAAGCTGGTTAACACCATTGTACAGACCCGATGCAAGGTCCTACAGTACATTTCTGAAAAATACATTATACATGTTTATTTTACATTTTTTTCTGTTAAGCATGTTTGCTCACTATGGCGCAAAGCACAAACATGCAAAAATTATTTAAAAAATTATTAATTTTACATATTCCCTTCATTTTATAACATCGACAATGCACATTTTGCACATGTAAGTATGTGATATACTATTTTCAGAGGAGTTATGTCCATATTTGTGGACTTTTACATCCCCTTCTGTCCATCTAGATTCCTGTACATGGAAAATGCCTGTGTACACTACCAACACAGACACAGAGTCTACACAGATGTCTTTCACCTTGTTGGATTGCTCCAACTACCTCATTTGCACAAGCTTCACCAGATTAAGCAGGAATTGGCAATGCATGGAAGTTTCCTTGTTTGCGCATGCTTGTGCGCTGTTAAGTTACGCTTACTGAATCCAAAAATGTTCGTACCCATGTATGCATCACGCAGCGATGCGTACATGGTAAAAAACCATGTAGGCTTGATTAAATTCCCACCTATGTTAAAAAATACATAAAATGTTATTTTATGTTGTATGGATTATATGGAATGAAAGAATAAATGAAATTATGTTTAATGGTAAATTGATTTTATCAACAATATTAAGTAAATTCAGATGGTGGTTATGGAAAAAGGAGTGGGGGTCTTATATGGATGAAAATTTTGTATGTTTGTAAAGAAAATTATGAATATATTTAAGTAGATTTGTATATCTATATATTTGTACATTTATAAATATTTGTAAACATGTAAACATTTTGTAATTGATGTTGTTTTATATATAAATAAAGGCCTCCTACACTTTTGGACATGTGCTATGAGACCTTTTATATCTATATGAACTTCCACCAACTCACAAAGGTGGGACTACAGTTTAGTATTTCATCTGACGGAAGAGATATTGAGGAGTGCACCACCCCCTTATTCTGCACAGCATTCTCAACAATCAGTCTATCTGGTGGGGAACTAGAACCCACAACTTTCTGTACTAAAGATGAGTGTGCTAAGTGTTGAAACACTGATACTGATAACTGAAATATTACAGAGGATAACTGGGTACATGTGATACATAAAATTTCTTATAAACAGGTACACCTTCTATTTCTGCCACCCAGGAATGTCGCCAGACTTTGCATTGTAAGTGTATTACTCCTTCAGGTCAGCAGCAGAAAGGAGCAGTTCCGTAGCACCAGTCGAGCAGGAAAATATGAACGGCAGAATGACTGTTGATGGTGATGATGATGATGATGATGATTCCAAAAAAGTAATATTAAACAGCACACAGTTGATGTGCAATGGCAGGATCACATACCCCACAGTAGGTATATAATTCTGAACGCAGAAGCCAGGGTGACATACTCAAGTAGATGAGGACATTACATTGCATATAGTACAGGGAGGGAACCTATGCAGCTTAACTCCAGTGTTTGCTTTTCCACAGGGACGTGATCAGGAAGATAGTACAATTTCAGATGTAGCAGTGTCCATTGTAATGCCTGTATAAAGGGGAGCCAGGCAAGGACACATGTAACAGCTAGCTCCAGGCACAAGAAACTCCATGGCTGCCCAGCAGCAGATGTACTAGGACATTGTTCAGACCCTATGCACTGCCACAGACAGTCAGCTAGAGATGGTGAGGGGACTGCAGGTTGTATATAAGGACTGCCACCAGTTCATTGAAATGGTAGAGAGAATATGCCAAGATCATGCTCATGTGTAGTGCAGTTGCACATACAGCAGTCATTTCCATCTGCATGTGCAAACTAGTAATGATCTACGAGACTCAAGTAGGAAACAGTAGCGAATGGGGATGAGGACGGGTTAATGTCCAGATACATGGGAGCAGAATGGGCCACACACATCACGCAGCTCTCAAGAAAGTACTGGAATAAGAGCCAGTGATATAACCCAAAAGTAGGCAGACATGCCTCATCAGCCTTCATCTGTATGTAGTAGAACCTCTTATTCAAAGGGCAATTCATGAAGCATAGTGAGATCAGTGTCTGTTGGATCACCTGCATCCAGTAGGTCACTTCATAGCAGAAAGTCAGTATTAAGCTAGTACTTCTTCATGGTCACCATCACCCACACTATCCTTGGAGGGCATTGTGTATAACACATTTAACCTAGTGTAAATCAGGGAGCACAGTCAGGTACTGAAAATATCACAAGGCTCAATTCGACAGCATGTGTTTCACTAGAGTAATGTTACTGTTCAAAATGATAGGAAAGTAAAAAAAAAATACAAAGGTAAAAAAATGAGAGGGTTGTTCAGACTGCAATGTATTTCAGTACTAAGGTACTAATACAAAGGAGAGATGAATGATTACAGCCGCAGCAGAAACCCTGCCAACAACACTAGCACTGTTGCCACCACTCCCTCAACACTGCACAAATGATGATTGATACAGTCATGGTGAGACATGGGTTGGTATCTATGGCAGAATGAATTAATTGGATGTGAAGTACATTAATAGAGAACAGAAAATGATTTCATAGTTATCAGAAAAAAGTACGGAAACATTAAATCAAGCTATCAGAAATGTTATAGAACTTTCTTTTACAGTGGAAGAGAGCACTTCTCATAAATTGCAAGGTGGAATACAGTACACATTTCTTCCAGTTAGCAAGTGAAGTCTTCCAAGAGCAGCTATGAAGAAAGGAATATTCCAGCATAAGCAGTAACTGAATATTTCTCAGCTCTCTCTAAACAAACCACATGCAAGAATATAGTACAAAATAACATATTCCACATTTTCCATCCTGCACATACCAGTTACTGCACAAAGCTCAGTGAGCAGTCAGGCATGAGTCTGAATATATACTGGCAGTAAACAAAACAGATGTATAAACCATATAAATACTTATTTAACATTTGTTAACCAGGAAAGTCTGACTTGAAACAAAGCCAATTTTCAGCAGAGGCATGGGAGAAGCACTCTAGAAGCATGTCTTTGTAACATGGGAGGAAACCCACATGAATGCAGGGCGGACATGCAGACTCCTCACAGAAGGCACCCCAGCCAAGAATTGAACTAGAGAACCTCTTGCTGTGAAGTGACAATGCTACTACTGCACCACTGCACCATCCAAACATCCTCTAAAAAAAATCATTAAAGACAAGAGGGACTATTTGATAAGTGACAGTACGCCTTGCATCATACAACATAGATCAGAGACAGTGTTGTATACATCAATTATCATAGGATTATAGGATCATAGGAGGTTACTAGTTTATCATCCCAAAGGTCATTTCAAGCCTAGCCAATTCATCCCAAAGAAATAACAGACATACTTTAGTCGATACCAGGACTGTATTTAGTAATGTCCAGGAGGGTTATGGGCACTATCCCTGGTAAGAATTTAGGATGCCTCATCCACTCATCCAGGTTTCTTTTAAACAGTGTCATACAGGTGCTTTGCTTCACATGAATTGACAGCCTATTCCAAAGATGCGGTAGTTACTGGGAGATGAATTGGTTCCTCCAGCAGGTCCTATTCATGTCGCAGATCATATTTAGGTTCCTGGAATAAGTAGCTCTAGTCACTTTTGATTTAAGGATGTGCAGAAAATTCATTAGGTTTGTGTAAGAGATTGCGCTGTAAACTAGGCATAAGTCTCATCTAAGAAGTCTATACAATATGAAGTACAGTAACAGGGACTTTAGTCAGTCTGTGTAAGGCAAGTGCTGGAGTCCCTTGGTCTTCTTTGTTAGAAACATCTGCGGTCTCTCCAATTACTGCAGGTGCTTTGTACAGTACATGCCAAAAGGAGTGTTAACTCAATTATGGGCCTGATTAGTGATCGGTATAGGAGGGTTATAACCTCCTTTGCTCTAGAGGTGATGCCTTTGCTAATCAAGTGTGCTACATAAAAAGCCTTCCTTATTACAGCCGACACATAGTGGTCAAAGTTAAGATCGCAGTCTACTTGTAATCCTAGACCCCTTACCACTTCATTAGTACATAGGTTATTGTTTTTAATTTGATAGTGTGAAGAGACATTGTTTTTATCACAGGGAATGATGTTGCATTTATTTTCATTCAGTTTGAGATCGTGACTAAGACACCAGTTGTTGGTCTGCGTAAAACCCTCCTGAAGTACACTAACATCATTTGGGGATTCAATAATTGCACTCAGTTTGCAGTCATCAGCAAACTTGGTCAGCCACAGCCCCTTAGTTTTGTCATGACCTTCTGAGAAGTATATACCAAACAGTAGGGGGCCCAGCATTAACCCTTGTGGCACCCCATTGGTGACAGGTTTGCTGGTTGATGTGGAGGCACCCACTTTGATAGTGTGTGACCGTTTTGTGAGCCAGTCAACAACCCACCTTACAAAGGGGTTTGCATTCAGTCTGCTAAGTTTATCAGTAATGTCTGAGTGTGGGATTGTATCAAAGGATTTTGACAAGTCAAGGTATGCTGTGTGCACAGATTTGCCCTCATCAATGGCCCTGGTCAATTTTTTGAAGAAATCCACCAGGTTTAACAGGCAGGATCTACCCTTGATGAAGACAAATTGGATTGGATTCAGGGTTCGGAGGTCGCCTATGCCTTTACTAAGAGGTCCATTAGGACACGTTCTATGGACTTACAGATGAGGCTGGTCAGACTTTTTGATCTATAATTCCCCTGGTCTATTGCTAAGCCACCTTTGTGGAGGGGAATGACTGTCACTGTTCTCCTTTCTGCAGGAATAAAGCCTGTGGTTAGGCTATGATCGAACAGGATACTTAATGGTGATGGTAGTTCATGTTTTATTTTGTTTAGAAGGCAGCCTATGGTGCAGTCTGGTCCCACAGAGGCTGTATCCTTTGCCTTAGACAAGGCTTTAATGGCCTCCTCTTTGGATATTTAGAGTGGGGGGATTGGGGGAAAGGTTTGTGATAAGTTTGGAGGGGATAAAGGAGTGATATTTTTGCCAAATCTGTCCACTAACAGTTTGCTATTTCTTCAGGATCAGTGTGTCGGATACTGTTAGTCACTAGTTCGGCACACATCTGGGTTCTACCTTTTAGGTTACATATGTAGGTGTAAAAGGCCTTATGGTCATCCTTGGCTGTGATTGCTTAGCTTTTCTCAAAGTTACCCTTAGAGGATTTAACATGCTGTCTTACTTGTCTGTTGAGGCTGAGGAGGGTGGTGTGGCTTTCCATTGTTGGGGCTTCATCTTAGTTTTCCTAGACAGCAACTTTTTGCATTCATTGTAAAGTTTGTTGATGCTGGATGTTAACCAGGGCGGCTTGTTTTTTCTTGGGACTCTGGCTTTGATTCTCTCTGGAACAGCTGATTCTATACACTTATACAAGTACAAAGCTTCAGTGTAAGCTCTGCTGTAGTTACCACTTCCATTTGGGGGTGAAACTTGGAATGCATTTATTGTTTCCCCTAAAAGAGTATAGTTTGCATTGGTGAAGTTTTTTAGTCTGGCTTTCATCCTTAATGAGTTCTGATGCTAGCGCCAATTTGAAGGAGACTGACTTCTGGTCAGATTTAACAAATCAGGGTCCAGCTGTTATGGTGGTGCATCTGTTTGTCATGTTAGTGAGAACCAGATCTAGTATGTTTGTTCCTCTTGTTGACGTTTGAACAATTTATTCCAGGGCATTTTAGTTAAAAAAAGCCAAGGAACTGTTGTGCAAGTGAGTTAGGGCTGAAGTATGTTTCTCAGTTGATGGTGGAATAATTGAAATCTCCCATGAACCGAGTATTTGTCTGTATTTGGATTTACTCCAGTTTGGTCGAGTAGGTCTTGTGAACATCATGATTCATGGAGGGGGATCTATAACTAGCTATGACTTGAGTGAGAACCTTACTCACAGTAATCTGTACATGGAGTAACTCCATGAAGTTGTCCAATCTAACTAGTCAGGAGGTGTATTTATCTCTAATATAGATAGAAACACCACCTCCTTTGGTTCTCACACATTTGTTTTGCAGTTTATCAATTGTGATGCCAAGTAGTTTGGCTGTTTTTACAGTTTCAATTTCTGTATTGGTTTGAGAGAATAGAGTTAGAAGTTTGGTTGTGAAGAGTAAAAGTTTTGATTTTTTTGGGATTAAGTAACAGTTGAGCTTTTTTAAGCCAGGATTTGATGGAAATAAATGCATTTTGTATTAACTTTAGGAGATCTGAGGTGTTGTTAGAGGATGTAATTATAGTTGAATTGTCCGCATATTGAATGAGTGTACTTTGCAGGGATGCTTTATGGAGATTATGTTTATTTTGTGTCTCTAATTAATAGTCTTATCAAGAATTTATCTGTATGTAAGTCAAGGTCCTGTTTTTACTGTGGAGCTTTTCTCCCCGGGTCTCTGCTGAAAATGGATATGTATCCAATTGGATTAACCCGGTAAACAAATGTAAAATAAAATAAAATAAATAAAAGATTATTAATAAATTTGTTAAAAAGCAAGGACGCAAGAATAGACCCTTTGGGAATGCCTGTGTTTTGTGTTTAATCTGTGGCATCATTCTATGTGCTCAAGTCTAGGAACATACCTGCCTGGGACAGTTACTCAGAGAGCTCAATCATAAATCTTTTCATATAATCCTATGAGGTACATCTAAAGTCGTTCACTCCAACATGATCTATGACAGAATCATAATGGTACTTGTTGCCGAGAGACCAGAGTGCATGTGTGTTATGACAAATCCTAGCACCAGTCAAGCAGTTGACTGTGACATTCTCCTTAGATAAGCTGGTAAGTGGGACATCCATGTGTCTCAGTATGTAGTCTGCAATGACAAGAACATTTGTTTTTGAGTGTTACACGTTAAGGACTTGGTAGGTGAGACACTGCTGTTGCTATGTGTCTTGAGTGATATAAGAACTGTGTTAGTTGTAGCAGTCTTGTGTTTTGGAGGTCTCTGGTATTTCGGTAATTTTTTTTTTGAGAGAACCTTTGCATATGTTGATTTATGTGTTAGATGCATACTATGTGTATGAGTAGCAGTGGGTGAGTTGACAAGCTTTTCTGTGTTACTGTTTTGAATGTGAGAGAGCAGGGATTCAAAATTCTTGGTGCATCTTTCACACTCTGTACTAGAGTGAATTTTTTGCAGAAGGTGTCGAGACCCAAATCAACAAGGCTGGAAGGAGAAACACGGATAGCCCAACTGTCCATAATTCTAGGTTTGAAAAACTGTTATCACAGAAGGGGGTGATTTCAGGACTGACCTAGGAGGTGCACTGTAGATGGGTATTGGTGACGGGGGGGGGGGTTTGGCTGGTGGTTTAATAGGTCACAGCTCATTAGCGATACTTCTTAGACTGGAAATGTACTAAAGATGAGGACTACACTAATGCACTACTGCTGTATCTAAGGGAAAGATTGCCAAAATTATCTATCCAGTTATGACACACAATTGTGCAGCAGTGCTGCCCAAAGAGGAACAATCAGAAGCCCCTTCAAACGTGGGGCTTAAATACCAGAAACTAAAACCTTAAAAAATGTATAAAAACTCAAAAGAACCAATGAGGGTGCTTACACCAAGCCCTAGACCTATCACCCTTCACCAGACAGGTTCCAGTTAGCACACTTCTCTCACAAGGGTGCAGAAGGGCACCTTCAAATCAAAGATGTGCTCA
Source organism: Protopterus annectens (assembly GCF_019279795.1). Classification (NCBI taxonomy): domain Eukaryota; kingdom Metazoa; phylum Chordata; order Ceratodontiformes; family Protopteridae; genus Protopterus; species Protopterus annectens. Next base: position 1,772,216,211 of record NC_056732.1, read on the forward strand.
GAATACAACAGCTACTGCAAACAGGTCCAGAGGCAGCAAACCTGTATCTGGACTATGCTAAAGCTACTAGCTACACTAATTTAGAAGGGAAACACTAAAAAAATGTTTTAAATGGGAGAAAAATAGCAGTGAGACACTAAAAATGCTTAAACAACAGAAAAAAAAACTGAAACAGCAAGGAGACACTAAAGAATGTTTTAAACAGCAAACAAATCAGTTATTTAAAATACACTGCTTGGCAGGAAAAGAGAACATACAGAAAAGATGCTTTGCAAACAGTGAAAAGTAGCAGCAATTATTTTGCAAAGAGTGAAATAGCAAAAAAAGATTTGCAAACAGTGAAAAAAGCAAAAAAAAAATACAGTTTAACAAGCACAGTAAGGCAGACAAATGCAGTACAAACAGTCCAGTTTAGTTTGCAGTATTAAAATACAGTATTAAATAAGTAGAACACAATAAAAAGTGCAGTACATAGTATAATCAAGCAAAAAACAGGCAACATATGTTTTCTGGGAAGCTCAGAAGCCTGTAGTCATTTGGTATCTCAACTCAAAGTTGTGGCTGGTAGCCTACTTCAGTTCAGCTTGGTTCAAACAATACTCTATGTGTTCTTTATAACCATTAACTTGAATGTTATTATCCATAGTTGTGGATTAGACATGTCCTTGTCACCTGCACTGTCATGTACAGAGTCATGTTCGCTTACCTAATCACTGACAATTGGGGCCATCTCAGGATAAATATGGCTAAGCTTGTAAGGGATCTAGTGCCATTAGCCTAGTAGCCTCCTATGAACCTGTACTACTGCTGCCAGCTAGTCAGCAACACTATCATCATTTGTTGAAAGACCCATAGCAAGATCTGTACTACCAGCATGATGCAATTTACCACCAGACCAGTGCATGTTCATATTGTCCAGAATGCAACATGCAATAAATATCCTGCATGCAGTAGCAGGGTCATGTGAAGGACTCTCTCATATTCATCCAGGCAATGGAAATAGTCTTTCAGCAGGCAAAGCACTCACTCAGTGACAATCTGAGTCTGAGACAAGAAGACATTGCACCTTTCTTCAATGGCTCCAGTAGGATTCTGGATAGGTGTAGTGAGTTATGGCCCAAGTGGGTAGCTTGTATCACATAGCAAAAGCAAAAAAGTGAGGGAAGAAACAACAAGGGAAGGCTGGTTTAGTACAAAGCAGGACATTTTTGAAAATATAACTAATTGCATAAATATACTTAAAACAGGGTGAGCATGGAGCATCTTACCAAGCAGGATGAAGTACTAGAGTAAGCTTGCATGTCAAATAGGGGATCATGGGCACTCACAGTATGCTGGGCTGAAATACTGATGATGTACCCCAATGCATCATACATTTCCTGGCAGTTGATGGTATGGTAGCTCTTCCTATTTTAGTAATGCTCCTACTATGGTACTGATGGGGCCCTATTGGCCAAATGGGTGACGTTTATTGCACCAAGCACCTCCGGGAAATATGTCATCCCCTAGTGAGTGCCCATGGTTGTGGTGCAGTCCTCCTGTGACACTGGCTGATACATATACTGATCAGCACATGACAAGAGTATGTCAATGACAAGCTGGACTATCCTTAAGGCAGAAGTCTGAAAAATAGTAAACATGTCTCCAGTCTATCTCTGGAAGATCCTCATAGCACTTATAGTGACAGCTATACATACTTTAGTATCCAATACTTTGAGAAGGCCATACATCCCTCCAGTTCCCATTTGTGGCCCATACAAACTCACTAAAGCCATTACAATAGCCATGTTCATGCTAAATCTATGAAGAATGTCTTGATTATCAAAGCTGTAATGAGTTATTATTTGCTTATATCTGTGCCTCCTTGGTTGGTGAGCACCAGTGGGCACCTACAGTTTTGGCTTGGCCAAGACAATCAGTTTGTACTGAGAAATAAGTTAAATTGGAAGCAACAGCAGGCATTGTTTCTACATGCAAAGTAGCTAAAAAAGCTGTGGCTTCGCCTGTTGTAACATTCGAGCATGCTGTGGAAACATGTCAACAAATTACCATAAATTGCAAGCAGACAGGAAGAAGGCTCATTGGCATTAAACATTCTAAACCATTTCTGATTTGAATCTCATCAACTCCTCATTTGCATAAGTTAATTGAAAACTGCCACATGTAAGTGCAGCTAGCCTTTGTGAATCATGCTGAAGCTGCATGTAGCTTTAACCTGTTTAGGTTGCTTTTACTCGTAAGTACAATCAATATGAATGCCACCCAGAGTCTATATTAGTATTACTTTACCCTTCATTGCCAAGACTAGTTATATTTTTCATTGTCAGCTTCCTCACTCTTAACAAAACAGCCAGTTACCAACAAAATTGTCCCTCTGAATCCTTCCCAGTCTTGCCATAAAGAATCCACATTTGTCTTCTCCAATGGAAACCTTCAGTTTGAAATATGCAAGCATGTATAATTCTACAATTATGTCACCTTGTTCTTCTTACATTACAATAACCAAAAAATGCCTGGGACCAGGGCTCACCAAAAACATGGACTCTGGTTTATTATGACAGATTAAACAAAATGCTTTCATCTACAAAATTTCATCTGAATAGGAGTAAAAATTGCAGGGGCGGCTCGTGCCATAGGACTGCTGGACTGCAGCCCTCCCACCTACAAAACAAAATAAAAACAAACCGAGAAACACAAAAATTAATTCCAAGACAGTACACAAGCTGATAAGGGGAAAGGCAAGATGCCCAGAAGTCTATGCGGCAATGACATCACGACATAGAGGCACTCTGGACTGCAGCAGTCGCAGGAAGAACCAATCGCGGGTTTGGACTGCAGGGAATCCTTTGGGATGGACCAATCACGCAAGGAATATGGGTAAGGGGCTGTTCAGATATTGGCAGCAGCAACCGAGCAGTAATGGAAGCAGTTATTTCATTCGTTGGGCTGGGGCCATTCGGCAACAAGGTGTGTGTGTAATGCCCCAGTTACTATATACTGGTGGCTAGAGTAGACTCATGGTGGTGTGTAGGGAATACCTCAGGCTTGAACCCTGTACTTTTATGCAGGTGTTAAGGGCCTGAATTCCCTACCCACCACCATTTGTAAAATATTTGCAGATTTTTGCCTCATATTTGATCTGTTCTTTTCCACATAATATATGTGGTTTCTAAATGATCAAATGCTTGATGTTTGGTGGTGCAGAGGTAGCATTGTTGCTTCACAGTTAAAGGTTCTCATGTTTGATACTTGGCTGGGGTGCCTCCTGTGTGGGGTTTGCATCTTTTCCCTGTGTTTGTGAGGGTTTGCTTTTGTGTCCTGCCATGTTACAAAGACATGTCTACATTATTTCTTCCTGGGCCTCTGCTGAAAATTGTTTTTTTGTTCCAAGTCAGACTGTCCTGGTTAACAAATTTTAAATAAAAGTGACAGGCATTTGAATTTCAGACTTCAGGTTTCTGAATGTTTAATTCCTGCATATTTGATGGTGCAGTGGTAGCCTTGTTGTCTCACAGCTATAGGTTTTCTGGTTTGATTCTTGGCTGGGATGCCTTCTGTGTGGGGTCTGCATCTTTTCCCTGTGCTTGTGTGGGTTTGCTTTTGTGTCCTCCCATGTTACAAAGACATGTCTGCATTATTTCTTCCTGGGCCTCTGCTGAAAATAGTTTTTTTGTTCCAAGTCAGACTGTCCTGGTAAACAAATGTTAAATAAAAGTGAAAGGCATTTGAATTTCAGACTTCAGGTTTCTGAATGTTTAATTCCTTGCATATTTGATGGTGCAGTGGTAGCATTGCTGTTTCACAGTTATAGGTTTTCTGGTTTGATTCTTGGCTGGGGTGCCTTATGTGTGGGCTTTGTATCTTTTCCCTTTGTTTGTTTGGGTTTGCTTTTGTGTCCTCCCATGTTACAAAGACATGTCTGCATTATTTCTTCCTGGGCCTCTGCTGAAAATAGTTTTTTTGTTCCAAGTCAGACTGTCCTGGTTAACAAATGTTAAATAAAAGTGACAGGAATTTGAATTTCAGACTTCATGTTTCTGAATGCTTAGTTCCTTGCATGTTTGATGGTGCAGTGGTAGCATTGTTGTCTCACAGCTATAGGTTTTCTGGTTTGATTCTTGGCTGGGGTGCCTTCTGTGTGGGGTTTGCATCTTTTCCCTGTGTTTGTGTGGGTTTGCTTTTGTGTCCTCCCATGTTACAGAGACATGTCTGCATTATTTCTTCCTGGGTCTCTGCTGAAAATAGTTTTTTTGTTCCAAGTCAGACTGTCCTGGTTAACAAATGTTAAATAAAAGTGACAGGCATTTGAATTTCAGACTTCAGATTTCTGAATGTTTCATTTCTTACATATTTGATGGTGCAGTGGTAGCATTGTCGTCTCACGGCTATAGGTTTTCTGGTTTGATTTTTGGCTGGGGTACCTTCTGTGTGGGGTCTGCATCTTTTCCCTGTGTTTGTGTGGGTTTGCTTTTGTGTCCTCCCATGTTACAAAGACATGTCTGCATTATTTCTTCCTGGGCCTCTGCTGAAAATAGTTTTTTTGTTCCAAGTCAGACTGTCCTGGTTAACAAATGTTAAATAAAAGTGACAGGCATTTGAATTTCAGACTTCAGGTTTCTGAATGTTTAATTCCTTGTATATTTGATGGTGCGGTGGTAGCATTGTTGCTTCGCAGCTGTAGGTTTTCTGGTTTGATTCTTGGTTGGGGTGCCTTCTGTGTAGAGTCTTCACCTCTTCCCTGTGTTTGTGTGGATTTTCTCTGGTATCCTGCCATTTTACAAAGACATGTGTCTGCAGTATTTCTCCCTGGGCCTCTGCTGAAAATTGTTTTTGTTCCATCAGAAGCAAAATTGACAGGCATTTGAATTTCAGACTTCATATTCTTCAGAAAATACATAGTAACACAACCTTTTATTCTAGCAATTTTCTAAGTTTATAAGATGAATATTTGAAATTTGTCCCTATTTTTGGGACTGTATTCCCCCTTTATTGGCTTTGTCCAAGTTTTCTGTGCTAAGCTTGACAGCTATGGCAAGAAATGAATTCACTGAATATGTTTGAGGGCTGTATTCCCTCATTACTGTTTTTGTCCAGGTGTTTTGTACTAAGAGGTTGACAGCTATGGTGAGAAATGAATTCACTAAATGACAGTCATTTAAGTTTCAGTCTTTGTCTCTTCCACAAAGCAGCTGATTTGGCATAGTTGTATGTTGCTCTGACTGTTTGCACAGGGACCTTGTCAGTAAAATGGATGGTGGCAACACAGCATTTTATTCTAGCAACTTTCCAAGATATACAAACAATGTTTAATGTGTCCTTGGTTTTTGGGCTTTTGACCCCTCCCCCAATAAATGTTGGCTTTTTCCAGATTTCTTGTGCTGCGAAGTTGAGATGCAGTTAAGAGTATTGAATAGATTTTACAAGGAGCTGAGAGCTGCAGGGGAAGAGAAGTTTAGTGCTGCTTATGCTGAGATGGTTTGCATTGTTAATAGCACAACAGGCTGTGTATTTGCTGTTGATGCAGAAGGCTTGTGGGTCTACTCCCACAAGGGGTGGATGCTGCCATATTGAGAATGTCCTCCTTGATGAAGATACTAACTATGAGTCTATCAGTTTGCCATACATTTCCTTTTGCAATATTACTAGCTTATCATTTTTTTAATGTAATATAGGCAATTTATTCCTCAGGGGCAACATACACTATTTTTTGATAAAATCATGAAATATAAAGGTGTTTGCTAACAGCAACCTCTTCATTAGTTACACATTTCTTTAATGTGGAATTATGTAGATGACTTTTACTTCAGAGATTATGCATATTTACTGATAATGGACTGTAGAATTGTGCATATTTGCTGATAATAGTGGACTGTAGAATTGTGCATATTTACTGATAATGGTGGACGGCAGAATTGTGCATATTTACTGATAATGGTGGAGTGTAGAATTGTGCATATTTACTGATAATGGTGGACTGTAGATTTGTGCATATTTACTGATAATGGTGGACTGTAGAAGTCTGAGTAGACTTTTATGATGGAAATGTTCTGAACTGGTCAGTTTTGTCATTATGGGTGCATGCATTTTGTTTCATTGCTTACTGGAAAAATGTTCAAAACAAATTTAAAATGCCCTCTAACAACTGTACTGTATTGTACAAAGAATACAATTTAGTACAATCAGGAAGGTATATCAAAGAGCACATGTATGTTTCATATGCAAGGGGCCTATGATTTGAAAACAGCCCAAAATTAATCTTTATCTGCCACTGGAAAAATGTATTTTCTTTGAATGTGGGTTTCAATGCTGTTTCAATGAATGTGAGTTTAAAAGGCAGAGAAGTTTTAATGCTAATTCTGTTTTCATTGTGAGACTGCAATGCTTTGTTTAGCAGATGTCTTAGTGTTTGTGCTGTAAAATGCAAAATAAAACTTTAAAATGAAGTCTAAATCATCATAGACGTAAAGCAGTATGCACATTAGTGTTTATGGTAAATGGAGTGAAATAGCCAAGTAATGGATCTTTGGAATGGCTGCAGAGGCTGCATCAACAATGATTTTGTGAGGGAGAAGGGCTGCAAACTCAGAAGCTCAGCTGAACTATACCTCCCAACTGTCCAGATTTTCAAAGAATTAATAGATTTTTGCTTCTTATTTTTGTTTTTTTCCTCATAACATTTGCAGTTTTCTGGCAAATCATTTAGGAATTAAGCCACTAAATAATGATACACTGAGTTTCAGACTTCATAACCTTCAGAAAAATGCATGCTAAAGTAATACCTGTTATTCTATCAACTATCTCAGTTTATACAAGAGCAATTTTTAGTACTGTTTATATGTTCCCCAATATATTTGGCCTTGTCCAGATTTATTGCATTAACAGTTTGAGAGGTGCATGCAAATAAATTGCTTTATAGAATTAGGCATAGCCAGCCTCTCAACTGTCCCTGATTTTGGCTCAAAATGTTGCTCTTCCCACTAATAATCCATCCACAAAATAGCAATGTTGGAAGAAAACATGGAGGGTTTACAATTAAGAAATAACTGTAATAATCAAAGTTGTAGATTACTTGAAATGCATGTAGATTCTTTTATTTTGTCAGCTGCTCAAGTTAGCAGTACTAATATTAAAGTGTCCCTTCTTTGACAGGTTCCCAGCTGTATTGTATGGCTATTTTATATTTTTGCATCACATTTTTGGTCCATTTTTCATAAAATTGTGTTTTTTTGGCAAATTAGTGACAAATCATTAAAGACTGAAGTTAGAAAATAATGACATTTTGAGTTTCAGATTTCATACCCCCTCAGAAAATTCATACTAATGCAAGACCTATTCTATTATCTTTCTAAGTTTATAATAGCAATATTTAAAAATTGTCCTTATTTTTGGAGATTTGTCTCACTTCTATGTATGGCTTTGTCCATTGAACTCACCCATTCAGCTGTCTCTTGCAGCCCCCCTTTGATTTGAAGTCACCAGCTGCCACTGAAAAATTGCACATTTTGCTAAATCTGTCCTAACAGACTTTGTAATTTTGATGAGCCCTGGGTCAAGCATTTTTTTCATTACTGGTTTGCTGTTATTTAAGTGCCTTTGCTTGAATGGTCAGTTCTGGTTCTAACATCTACATTACACAACAGTGCCTTTGCTTGAATGATCAGTTCTGGTTCTAACATCTACACTACATACACACACACACACACACACACACACACACACACACACACACACACACACACACACAGCTCATGCAGACACGCCCACATGCACAGTCTCACACTCTCACAGACACACATACACGCACACACACATATATGGATGTGTGCATGTATACGCGCACACACACACACACACACACACACACACACACACACACACACACACAGCTCATACGGACACCCCCACACACACAGTCTCACACTCTCACAGACACACGCATACACACATATATGGATGTGTGCATGTATGCACACACACACACACACACACACACACACACACACACACACACACACACACATGCACACACGCACACACGCACACACACACGCACACACACACACACACACACACACACACACACACACACACACACAGCTCATACAGACACCCCCACACGCATAGTCTCACACTCTCACAGACACACACAGACACACGCGTACACACATATATGGATGTGTGCATGTACACACACACACACACACACACATGCTTCCAACTCCTGCTACTCAAGTAAACACACACCCAAAGCTATGTGCATTTAATCTCACACCATACCGTATGTAAAATGTGTGTGAGATTGGGGCACAATGGGCATGCGTCTTCCTACATTGTGGCAGTAAATGAGTCAGAGATTTTTCAGTCTCCTCTAAAATTAATATGGAGTAGGTATCATTTTAATATTATTTAAATGAAACAATCTGCTGCCTGAGGTACTTTTTTGATGGCAATATGGTGTTGAACCTAGTGCAGAACAATAGCTGTTTCCACTGCTAAGCTTGTCTGCATCATATTCCATACTGGTATATACTGTTCCATTGCTGTTCCACCATTGTGTGCCAAGTACAACACCAGCAATACTGTGACATCAGAGTTGTCAATAGCATTCTGTCTGTAATCCGTAGGTTTTTTGGTAAGTACTAGACTAGCTGATTTTGTTGGCCATTTTAAGCCTAGCCAATTTCCTCTTCTAAGGTGAGAATCAATCATTGTACCTTGTGTCTCTGAGGTAAGCACCTTAAACATGATATCAACCCCTAACCCCTTATAACAATTCCTAACCCCTCCAACTGGCCTGCACTTGTGCAGACATCAATTATGGCAAGCACTCCACAGTCTACTCTGTGATTCACATTTGTAAATTCTGAACCATGCTATGGAATCTAAATTGCAGCCCACCTTGTATATGGACTATATTTTCAACATAATACCTGATGCATTAAGAAAATAAACAATGTGCATGAAATGGAACATTATGTGAAGATTACATAACAAGAGCTCTTGGGAAACTTATTTTTGTTAAGGATTAATAAGATAATTTGCCCTCTGAGTAAATAATGTAGTTATAGGTTCATAGGTTCATAGGTTCATAGGTTGGTACTAGGCTATCAGCCTTAGGGCCTATACAAACCTAGCCGTAACAATTCCCTGGCTATTTCTTCCCACATTATTTACTTTCCTAAGTAACCAAGTTACCCCTTAGTAGGTTGCTTTTAGTTATATCCTTATTAAATGCGTTCATTTCTTGACTTTATAGAAAATCAGTACATAACATACCTACTTACTATTTAAGAGAAAATGCTACCTAATATTTGTGTAATTATAACGTTGTTGTTTTTACTCAAGAATCTCCTGATTATACTGATGTTCTAACAATGTGAATTCCATTACACAACTAACAGTGCTATTTACACATGACACAATGTGAATATGAAATTCCTAAGGACTGCCTACATTACCAAACATGCTATTACTGCATTGTGAGTGGATTTTGCAATGTTTTGGGACACAGTACTTATGGTTAAAATGTACGATCACATGTTGTTCAGGTGTATCAATGACAGTCACATATACACTGCCTTGAAGGTTATTGATTATCTAGCTTGGCTGCCACGTGCATTCTGTGTTATTGAAGTAACCTGCGTGCTATATGTGTCACAGTATGCAACCTGCCCGGTGGCATCAATAGTGGATTACCAACCTGATGGGGTGTCATATGAGACATGTGTTCGGCTATCACACATCATTGCTGCACACTAATCTAACTGTTCTTGTCTGCTTCTTTGCTTTTACACATCCACAAAGAACCCAGCACCCACCCTCACAGTGGCAAGTACACACAATATTGTTCATTATACAATAAGTATCCCTTAGCATTATGGGTAAAAATGTTACTGATCACATGTAGGAAATACACATGCATGTATCTCCACAGTAGTTGCTAATTTCCTACATATGTAAGGCTACTGGACATTGTTACTGGCAACATCATATATTTTTTGCTATCTTTCTCCACTTGGTAAGTAAATGGAGTTGTAAGACATACATTGTATAATTGTATAGTATGTATGATTGTTCCTCATGAAAGTGTCACACAGGAATTACTTTGATCATTTTACATGTGTACATTTCACATATTACTCGTGGAGTGGATTAGCATATTAGTTAACATCTTAACCTCACCATTACAAGATGCATGGTTTGATTCTGACCTCTGGTTTTATTCAGAGGGGCAGGATTGGTATAATGGTTAAGTTATTTACTTCATAGGTACAAAGTACAGGATTTGATTATGACGTGGTTATTGGCTAGGCTTATAATAGTCTTCAGACTAATAGTGTAGTATTTACTTATTAACCTATGTGTACATTTTACATGTGGATATTGCTGTATTGCCTAAACCAGCATACATGGCCACAGCCTTCATTGGACACACCTGCTTGTTCTTTCCCTCTTGAGCATCTTGTGAAGCATGTGATTGTTCAGCTTCAGACATCTGGGCTTCTTGGTGTAGATCACAGACAGGCCACCATGTTATGATTTTATCCTATCATGCAGCATAGCACACATAATACCCTTTTGTGTAATCTTTTATGATAGGTACTGAAATGCATCACTAGATGTGACATCTGAATGTTCGTTTTATCATGCTAAACACTCTCTCAGTGCTGTCCCAAGTTATAAGTACCAAGTACTACTAACATTACTCCAAATCAACAAACGCAAGCATATATGTATAGCCTCCCTCTATATTCCCCCAGGTGACAATATTTCTACACTTGAAGACATTCTCTCCCGGCTCTTCACCAATATCAGTAATGAAACAATAATCCTAGGAGACATGAATATCAACTGGGCCTCCATTCAGTCTCCCTCTAACCCACTTAACATTAACCTCTACAACTTCTCTCAGCTTATAAACTCTGTAACCCGCCCCTCAAAAAACCTCTCCAGTTTCACTACCCTAGACTGGATCTTAGTCTCTCACCCTAATTACTACTCTGACAGCAGTACTCTCCCTGATCCTCTTAGTGACCACTTACCCACCTTTACACATCGACTACCCTTACCCCTTCATCATACTCATAACTTTATTACCACACGTAACCTAAAAAACTTTGACCCAACAGCTTTTTCTAACTCTCTAAAAGCAATAAATTGGAACAGCTTAAAAACTCTTCCTCTAGATAATGCAGTTGCCCATTTCAGCACAACCTTCTTACACCTCCTAGACCACCACGCTCCCCTAAAAACAAAAAGAATAAAGACTAAAACTGCCCCTTGGCTTACCAAAAATACACTTGCTACAATGTGACACAGAGACAAACACTGGACTCAATACCAAAAAAATAGGACCCCCCTCATCCATAATGAATATAAAACACTTCAAAATAAAGTAAAAAAACTCATCATCACTGATTGACAAAATTACTTCTCCTCACTCTAAAACAACAATAAAATAAACCCTCAGAAATTCTGGAAAGGCATCTCCACTCTCCTACATCCTAGTAAACCAGACAACCCCGCCCCAGACCCGAATGCTTCTGATACAGACTTGGCTACTCAATTTAACTGTTTTTTTTATTGACTCTATATCCAAATTAACCTCTTCTTTCTCTAACACTACTACTCTTTCCCATTTGCCCCCACCCTCGTCTACTTACCCTCCACCATCAACCACTAGTGCACTCCTTCTCCCATCCTCTAACTCTACACCCTCCTCCTCTTACTCCACTCTCCTTCCCTCCTCATCACCCCTACCCCTAGATACCCCCTCCTCCCACTCCCCACCTTTCTCTTTAAAACCCATATCCACATCTACCATAAAAAAAACTCCTTCTAAAACTGAAGCCTGGTTCAAATGCTCCCGATAATATTCCTCCACAATTCCTGAGCATAGCTGCCAAAGCAATTGCCTAGCCCATTAGTATTTTAATAAACCACTCCATCCAAGAAAGCACAGTACCCCTAATTTGGAAAAAGGCCTTCATCATACCCCTGCATAAAGGAGGCAACAATAATAATGTGACTAATTTCTGGCCCATCGCTATCCTGTTTCCCATCTCTAAACTCCTTGAAAAGTGTATCCAATTACACCTCCTACCATATCTCACTGATAACCACTTATTAACTCCTACACAAAATGGCTTCAGACCAGGCCACAGTACTATGACAGCCCTCCTCTCCTTCCTGGAAACTGTAAGCAAAGCCCAAGACTCAGGTCATACTGTTTCTTCCCTTTTTCTGGATCTTTCTAAGGCCTTTGACACTATCTCCCACAACCTTCTTCTATCTAAACTCTCTAAGCTTAACCTGTCTCCTTCCTCTCTGAACTGGTTCTCTAGCTACTTATCCAACAGAAATCAAGCAGTAAAATGGAAAAAGGCAACCTCCTCATTCCTTAATACCCCAACTGGAGTTCATCAAGGTTCCATATTGGGTCCCCTCCTCTTTAGTATATTTATTAATGACTTCCGCAGCTCTATCCCTTTCTCTAATATCATCCAATATGCAGACAACTCTACCATTACTTGCTCAGCCACTTCTATCCCCACACTTCTAAAGTTAACTCAAGATGCTTTTTCTTCCACTGAACAATGGATGGAAAAAAATCACTTAGCACTCAATGCTTCTAAAACCAAATTAATGGTATTTACTCCCTCTAAAGTCACCCCTTTCAACAAAAACACATTTTGTATTACTAATCATAACAACACAACCCTGGAACTGGTATCAGAGACCAAGCTACTTGGCATCCAAATTGACAGTCAGCTTAAATTCAACTCCCACATACAACTAAATATCAAAAAAACCCATCAAAAACTAGGCGTGCTTTATCGACAAAATCATTATCTAACACCCACCACTAAACTCACCCTCTCTACATCTTTTCTCATCCCCTCCCTCCTCTATGGTGCTCCAATCCTAACTATTCTACAATCCTCTCTGAAAACTCAACTATCTTGTTGCTACAACAAAATCGCCAAGTTCGCCACTAGCCATAAGTTTTCCACTCACCACTGTTCCTCACTCCATAAACTATAATGGCTAGAGCTACCCAATCAGCTTATCTATACCCAGCTCACTCTAGCACACAAGCTCATTCTCAACCCCTCACTCTGTCCCTCCCTTTCCTCTGCATTTAAAATGCACCTACCTGACAGAGTGCTAAGGTCTAACAACCAGAATCTTCTAGAAGTATACAAACCAGCTCGTCACCCAGGCAAACACCTCCTATCCTTTAGTCTAGCACGACTCTGGAACTCCCTACCACCATCCATTCGTACTATCCCTAGCTACTCTATCTTCAAAAAAACTCTTCACTCACATCTAGCAACCCAGTGGGAATGCTCCTGCTGCCACCCTACATAACTTACTCTGCAAACTCTCATCTTCTCTTCCCTTCAATAGCATTCTTCCTTTTCATATATTCTTGTAAATTAATTTCTAAATATATGTAATTCTTACCCACACCTCTCTTTGCAAGCTTACCAACATGTATTACCGATCCTGTATATGTCTACTAATTATTCCCGTAATATTCTGTATTACCTGTTCATTTATCACTAACCTAGACTGTTTGTACTATTTGTCCTTGTCTAAATTTCTGTAGTATACTTTCAATCTATGACATATAGTAATGTTAATAGTTTTTGGTCCGCTCTATTTTATAACACATGTAAGCTTACAATCTACATCATATAGTAACATTGATTTGTTTATGGAGCTTTTCTCCCAAGGTCTAATTCCTGTTGTATATTTTCAATCTATGACATATAGTAATGTTAATAGTCTTTGGTCTGCTCTATTTTATAACACATGTAAGTTTATAATCTACATCATATTGTAACCTTGATTTGTTTATGGAGCTTTTCTCCCCAGGACTCCATTGAAAACGGGTTCACTTTGGCCCAATGGACTAGCCTGGTAAACCAACTGCAAATAAATAAATAAATAAGTTCATAAGTTCATAGGTGTGCACTAGGCTAATGGTCCTGGAGCCTTTACAACCCTAGCCCACAGGATTACCCTGGCATTGTGCCACCTGACCTTAGCTCCTAGTGTCTCTGTCGAGTAGAGCCACTAGATTGATCCCCCGGGTGAATTTTCTATTTCCCATCCACTCATCAAGATTTTCCTTGAAGAAGGCCAGTGAGGTGCTCTGCTTGACATGTATGGGAAGTCTATTTCATAGCATTGGCAGTCTCTAGATTATGAACCTGTCCCTCCAGCATGTTCTGTTGATTATGGTAATGAGGCTGAGGTCTCTGGAGTGTGTGGTGCAGAGGGATTGGGATTTCTTTAGATGTAGCATTTCTAACAGAGCTGGGTCAGACCTGGCTTTGTAAGTCAAGCAGAGATTGCCTCTAAGTAGACAATATGAGACAAAGCTTTATTGGCCTGAAATTGTCCAGTAAAACAACAAAACAAGTCATGGGCATTCAGAATCGCCAATGAGCTGACACACTTGATGTTCATAAGGATCATTTGCATATATACCATGTACCTCTGATACAAGAGGTTTGGGAGGTCACTCAGTGAAATTTCTAGCTTTGCTGGAGTTTTCATTTTGTTTTTACCGACTGTTTTTTCAGTGGCCTTCTCACTCATTGTTTTTGTTTCATTTGAGTTTTGGAAAGTTAGGCATAAGGTCTTGACGATATGAAGTGCAAGTTTCCAAAAACTCAATCTTCTGACATAAACCCATGTAACCATATCATTACAGGAACTATAATTGCTAACCCAAATCAAATTCACAAATTTTGAAAATTGATTATTGCATACAAAGCTATTACTAAATCCTAGTAAAACAAAACACATTCTTCCTCCCCTGAGGATACTCATAACTGTACTTTCAACTTCAATATAACATCTTTAAAAATATCCAAAATGAATAAGCTACCCATACTAAACTATTAAATGTTTACACAGACAGAAAACAATGGTTTGCTAAACATAGAGACTATGTAGTCAACAAAATTAGCAGAAAACGGAACATGATATATATGTCTAAACCTTGCCTAAGCAACACCTTTTTACTAACCACTACACAAGCACTTCTTCTTACCAGTCTGCTAAATCCTTCCTCAGTTCTCATTAACTACCAAAGGCAATAGCTACTAAAACTAAAATGATTCTGGAACATCATTACAAGGTTTGCATGCAACCTGCAACATAAAACCCAGTGTTGACTTCACATGTTCAATGTGAAAAATAACTTAATTCAAAAATATTATCCAACCCGATCTCTTCAGTCTAAGTCTAACCATCAAGTGTAACTCATCCAATCCAGCAATCACTATGGATATTGTTTCTAGAATGGGTACGTTGATTGCATATGTATGTTTGCTCCCACAGACAATATGAATGTATCTAACTCTGACATATTTTGAAACAAAGTAAAAATGTACTTAGCCAAAAACTGGAACTGTCCTTGTAAAGTATTGTACTTGTTGAAGTGTCTCAGTAGTAGTGCTGCTGTGCAAATATTTTCATCTCACCACGTTTATAACATGTTATACACTACAATTGCCTCCTCATAATTTGTTTTTCTTCATATACTCTCCTCCTATATTATTTCTTACTTTTTTACACTTGCAGATTGTTGCAATATTAAAAGTTAATGGTCAGTCTTTCAAACATAATATAGATTATTATATATTTCATACTACACACCATATAGCTTTGTTTTTCTTTTTTTTGGGGATTTTCCTTCTGCTTCATTCTTTCTGGCAACCCCAGTGTCCCAGTCCATCACCAAGTCAACCAGCCCCACTAACTTCCCCCATACTATCTATTTTCCAAGGCTGGAGCTTGCGCAAAAGCTGTGGACATCATGAGGGCATGCTGTTGACTGCTTCCACTTATACCTATCAACCTTTTAGAGCAAGAAATCTGGACAAAGGCACAACTAATGAGAAGATAAAAGCTCAAAATAGGGACAGTTCTTAAATATTGCTCTTACAAACTTAGGGAGTTCAAAAAGTGGATCCAAAAGGCACTCAATCGACAACAAATAGTGATTTATTAGTTCCTTGAATACATCCTATTGTCATAGTCAGTTGTTGACATTATTACAAGGCCCCCGCCCTTATCGGGTTTCATGATTCTAATTGGGGCTTGTTTTTGCTTCTTTTGGATCCACTTTTTGCGCTTCATTCATTTGCCTGTTGATTCCTCAATTCAGCTTGTTTGTTTGTTCATATGGATCAGTCTCAAAGCAGCTCGCTAATTCCTTCGAGTGGCAGTGAGAATGAAGGAAATCTCACTGCGCTGATTGAGTTACTCACGCAGAGAGTTGAGTCTCTCACTCAACGAATGGACAATATGCGTCTGCTTCAAAATGAACCTACGATTACCCGAAGCATCAGAACCGAAAGGTTACCACAGAGGGATATTCATTTGCCATTAATAAACACTAATGGCAACATTAGCACAAGCAACTCTTTTGAAGAACCTAGACCCTTAACGGACGTTTCCACACAACACGAGGGGCCCAGCAGAGCCCAGGAATCTCTTAACAGCTGGATACATCGAACGTTTACCTTTTCTAATACGCAAACAGCTAACTTTACAAGAAGAGACCCAGAGGTAAGGAATGATTTACCTACTAAACTGAACATTTTTGATGAAAAGTTGTGCAAAGGGCATAAGCTTCAGCTTGAAGTAGCTTACTTTCGTGAATGTTTGAAACTTAAAATAGTACCTAAGGGCTTGAGACAGTGGACTTTTCCAACAGGACTGGTTGACGGTTCACAGTTCCACTTGGCACTTTTAGCATTATTTGACAGGCATGGATTTGAGTTACTTGAACTATTTTGTGATCAATATTCAACTATGATTGACACATTGCTTAAAGAACTAGAAGACTTAGATAAAGAAATCACGACTGACACTAGCTTCGGCAGATATAGGTTTGAATATGATAGATGCTATATTAGCATCGACGATTACCTGGCCAAGCTCAATTCTACCAAAATCAAGAAAATCAATAGAGACATTAGGGAATATAACGAAGGGAAGGCATATCCAAAACCACCTTTCGTGCAGAGGCAAATACCAACAGATTCTAATACCAGTGGCGACTTTAATCATCAAGATAGGTCCCTTGACAGGGGACAGATGCCCCCTGCTGATACAATTGACTCCAATGATTGTGAAACACCTGATTTCCACCAAGAAGAGCCTTATATGAATAGGAGGAATGAGAGGACTGCACAACAACAACACAATAATAACAATAACAAAAGCACTCCTAATAAACTTAACACCTATGGGGCTAACAACCAGAACAATGGGCGAGTAGCCCCTAATCCCCGAAATTTTCAGAACAGAGCCACTCGAACGACCATGAAGACCAACAGGCAGATGAGGAACAGGAGGAAGAAATGGTAATCACTGGGGTCAACAGCGACTATCCCCCTGATCGACCCTCGACATACAAAATCCTCTTTAATTCGAGTCAAGATTTTAAAGTATATACCTACACTGACTTACTTATAGACACAGAAACAGTTGATTTACTATCAAAAGGGTATACTTTTATTCCTTCCACACAGTTTGACATAGCAAATACTTTAATTGACTTTAAACTATTCATAAGGAAACTGAACCTGCTTTCTCTGATGGGGAATGAGCTTAATACCATGTCAGATTATTATGTATCAAGTGTGTACAACCCTCCGCTACATCCACTGCTAGTTCTGTTTGAAAAAATTACTGAACTTGATTTGAGGAACCTGAAAAAGTCCGGTAGCAAGTTCTCATATCATAAGTCAAACATAACTAAAGAACAAAGGGATATTTTAAATCTTTTAAAACAAGCCCCAATTAGAATCATGAAACCCGATAAGGGAGGGGGCCTTGTAATAATGTCAACAACTGACTACGACAATAGGATGTATTCAAGGAACTAATAAATCACTATTTGTTGTCGATTGAGCGGTTTGGTGCCTTTTGGATCCACTTTTTGTGCTTCATTCATTTGCCTGTTGATTCCTCAAGTCAGCTTGTAAACTTAGGAAGTTGATAGAATAACAGGTTTAGCATTAGCATGCATTTTCAGAAGGATATGAAGTCTAAAACTCAAATGCGTGCCATTATTTTCAAACTTCAGTCCTCAATGATTTGCCAGAAATCTACAATTTTATGAGAAACAGACCGAAAATATGAGGCAAAAATGTGGACAGTCTATGAAAATCTGGACATTTGAGAGGTATGCTTCCACTGGCAGATTTTTGTCATGTATGATGTATACTTTGGTTCCCCCCATCTCCTAAGTTTGTCTGTTATTTTTGATGATTAGTTTCTAATATGGACAATGCCTCCCTCCAGGTGCACCAACATGAATGCCCTCCCTGCTAGTCCCTCAACCGCCCAAGATCCTAATCTAACCTGGAGCACCTGGGCTGCTGTTAGGTCTTCATCCTTTTACTCCACAGAGCTTGTAACACAGCATAATATGTTATTCTATTTTCAGAGTTTGTGCTGTCTAATTACACTGGATATATTATGAAGGTCTCCACTGAAAGTATACATATTTATAAATGTGAATGCAAGTGTTTTAATTGTATGTCAGTACAATTGCTTTATAGAGCTTTTCCCTACAGGATTTTGCTAAAAAGGGGCTAATAGTGTAGCAGTATCATCTGACATACCAGACTGAAAATAAATAACTAAATAAATAAAATATACATGCATATATAAATACATAAATACATGCATACATCTAGGTGTTTAGTATTGTTGAATTATGACTGCCACATGCATGCATCTATGAATATGTAACTTAAAATATTGTTAAATTTCCACCCAGTTGTTTCCATGGAGACCTTTATGTATTTTATCCCCTAATACTGTTATTATATAGGTTCATAGGTTCATAGGTACGTACTAGGCTATCTGCCCAAAGACATTTATAAGCCTAGCCAGAATGTGTAGGCTTTCGCCACCCCCTTAGATTAGTTACCTGTGCCTCTGTCCAGCAGAGCCACTGAAGTGATCCCCTGGGTAAATTTTCTATTTTCCATCCACTCATCAAGGTTTCTCTTGAAGAGTGCTAGTGAGGGGCTCTGCCTAATGTAGATTGTAATCTTGTTCCAAAGCATGGGAAGTATCTGAGACAGGAATCTATCCCTCCAGCACGTCCTATTTATTATTGTGGTGAGGTTTAGATCCCTAAAGCATGTGGCTCAAGGGGATTTGGTTTTCTTTATGTGGAGTATGTCCATCAATTCTGGGTTGGATATGGCCTTGTATGTCAGGCAGAGATCACCACTGAGTAGGTGGCATGCAACCAAGTACAGCTGGAGTTTCTTCAGTCGAGCTGCATAGGGCATCTGTTTGAGGCCAGTAATCCTCTTGGTGAGGTACTTCTGTGGTCTTTCCAGCTGTTGTAGGTGTCTTGTAAGGTACATCCCAAATGGGTCGTTGTGCTCTATGATGGGTCTGATGAGTGATGAGTAGAGGGGCACAGTAACCTCTTTTGTTCTAGATGTGAACCCTTTTTGTGATTAGGTGGGCCACATAGAAGGATTTTCTAATCACTTTGGCAATGTGATTATCAAAGGAGAGATTACTATCCACTTGGGTCCCCAGATCCCTTATTACATATTCCGTATTTAGGGCGCTACCACCTATGTGGTAGTTCGTGGGTACTTTGATTTTCCAAAGGGGATGACTATGCACTTTTTGGCATTTAGCTTGAAGCCATGATTTTGACACCAGGTATCTGTCTTAGTGAGACCTGTTTGGAGGATGTCTGTGTTAGCCAGAGAGTCAATTATAGCCCCTAGTTTGCAGTCATCTGTGAACTTGGTCAGCCATACTCTTCCTGTGCTTACTTGTACCTCTGAGAAGTATATACCGAACAGGAGGAGTCCCAGGACTGAGCCCTGGGGGATGCCACTTGTAACCAGTTTAGAGTCAGACCTAGAGCCCGCAACTCTTACCGTGTGGGTTCTATCCATGAGCCAGTTGGCAACCCATTTTATGACATAGGGGTTTATGTTCAGGCTGATGAGCTTGTCTATAATACCACAATGAGGAATGGTGTTGAAGGCCTTGGCGAGGTCTAGGTAGGCTGTGTGGACAACCTTTCTCTCACCTATAGCCTTGGTAACTGTATCAAAGAAGTCCACCAGGTTTAGGAGGCATGATCTGTCCTTAACAAAGCTGAATTGGGTAGGGTCTAGTATTTGGAGTTTCCCAATGTCTCTGTTAATGAGTTCCATGATGATGCACTCCATAGCCTTGCAAACCAGGCTAGTCAGGCTTACAGGACAATAGTTCCCAGGGTCTGTTGTGGCTCCCCCTTTGTGGAATGGGATAACCATTGTTGTGCACCACTCTATGGGTATGTAGCCTGTGGAGAGGCTGTATTTCAACAGTGTGTTTAGGTGGGGGGTTAGTTCATTTTGGAGCTCGTGTAAGTCACAGCCTGGGACACAGTCCGGTCCCATTGATGCTGTGTTTTTGGCTTTGGAAAGGGCTGTTTTAACCTGTATGTCTGTGATTGCAGAGGCTCTAGATTCTTCTGGTATGGTTAGGGGCCCTTTTGGGGGTGAGAGGGGGGTGAAGTTTGCACTAAACCTGTCTGCCAGGATGTTGGCAATATCAGTTGGTTCAGCATATTTTGTGCCATTCTGCACTAACTCAGAGCAGATCTAAGAGTTGCCACTAGGGTGGGAGGTAGGATAATGTTTAAGGTATTTGCCTTATAAACCAAAGGTGTAGGGTCTAATTCTCACATGGGGCAATTAGCTAGGCTTAAAATGGCCCACAAGGGCAGTTAGCCTAGAACTAACCTATGAACCTAAGTTTGTAACTCAATCATAACAGAACTCTACCTATGAACCTATCTAATTGGATGGGAGATAGGAAATTCACCCCGGGGATCAAGTTAGTCACCCTGCTAGACAGGGGTAAAGGGAAGTAAATATTGTGGGAAGAAATATCCAGGGAATTGTTATCGCTAGGCTTGTATAGGCCCCAGGGCTGATAGCCTAGTACCAACCTATGAACCTACGAACCTTAGATTCTTGATATAGCTAAAGAATGCTTTGTGGTTATCTTTGGAGTCCATGGCAATTTTTCTTTCGAAGATAGCCTTGGATAATTTTTATGAGGGATTGTAGTTTCTTGCTGATACTGATCAAGGATGTCTTCCCTTCTTGGGATTTTACTCTTTTCTATACTAGTTTCCTCCTTCTATTGTATAGCTTGTTTATGGCAGAGGTCCACCAGGTTGGTTTCCTTTTCTTGGAGGAGTGAGTCTTGGTTTTGTTTGGGATAGCACGATCCATGCATTCTTGTAGGTGCTCATAGAGTGCATTCATAAATGTTTCTGTAGCTTTGACAGCATTATCCTTTAGAATGGGGGCATTGAAACTTTCCACCTCGATCTTAAGTAACGTGAACTTCTTTATTGTATCTGTCTTTTACAAGCAACTTTTTGTACATAATTATTGTCTTTCTTTGCAGATATTAATTTCATTTACTTCTACTCTTACTGTATCATTTTTAATTATTAAGGTTTTCACTTCCAGTGTATTTATTGTTAATGCCTGTTTTATTTTGCTTTGTATATTATGTTTTACTTTTTATTTGTATGGTACTTGGTTTCAAAAATCTTAATAAAATGTATCTTAGTTTTATAATAATCATATACTGTTTTGTTTTTATCTGTTGAAACGTTATTTATATTTTATGTTTACAATATAAATATGCTTCTTTATTGAAACATTAATTGATTTTTATGTACAGTCTGAATATACTGACTACCTAAAACATTTTATATTGGTTATACACATTTCTTGCTCTGTAAGCTTGGGATATAGATGAAAGGCTCTCTGTGGATCAACATCACCTTAATTTATTTACAAAAGAAATGTACATGCATTATTGTAACTCATTAAATGTATATATTTTAATAGATAATAATGGAAGAGCAGATGTTGATCTTAATCCTTCTGACTTTGCAAAATATATCTGAGTTTAAATTACTTTATGGATTAAGCTGTAAAGATGTTATCTTATGGTTGTGGGTGCAGCCAGAGACAAAATATCTAGGAAACCAAGTATTAGGAAGTCTAATACAGTTGCAATAATGCATGTACATCTCTTTTCCTTCCAGCAGGGTACATGGTTGATACATTTTAACACAAGCAAACCTCACAAATACAGTTTCAGCACAAGCATCTGTACAAATCAGTTTGATATACCAATGACATGTGATTATTTACAAAATTTCAGCTAGCTGTGGTGGCATATGTTACACATCCACTGCCCACTTCTCCTGGCATGGCTGGCAGTACATCCTATCATCACACCTTGCATTGATTAAGAGGCAATGCATAGCACACTCACTCACCACCTAGAGTCCTAAAATCTTTCTCCTAGTTACTTACATATAATAACGCTGAAGCCAGGCAACTGACACAACTTCTACCTCCCCATGCATTGGCTGTGTACTGCTTGTGTCAGCCCTGAACTAAAACTGTTTTAACTGCTGCATTTACAAGGTAAGTCCTGAACCCGGAGTGTATTGTGTAATGATATGAATGTGTGGCATAGACCTGTATTTGATTACTTGGTCTGGTAAACAACTAAAATATGGGAGATGTGTACAGAAATTTCCTGAACATGTGACAGCAGAGACTTATTTGATTTTTATATGTCTATTGCTAAGTAGTATGCCTAATGCATCAACAATTCACATAGTCATACCTCTCAAAAGTACTGATGATCACTGCATGCCCTCACTTTAGCAACATCAGCTTGTACTGGAAAATTATTAAAGAGAGAAGTTAGAAAGTAATGATACACATTGCAGTTTCTGACTTCACAACTCTCACAAGATCATTCACTATAAATTTAGGAAATGTTGGTGCTATCAACTGTCTAACTTTCCAGGGTCAATATAAGTCAAAGTTACAATTACCAATTCAACAACACAAATGCAGATATACCAAGCAGTAAGTTAGCTATTCAGCCAGAGCATCAGACACAAGGCTTAGGAATCCCTGAATCCAAAACATAGAAAACAGGGATATGGCACATTTATCATCACTTGCATGGGGTATTGTCTGTGGGTGGAGGGGCAGGAAGCCTAGGTTGACACAAAAGTGTAGAGTGTGTGTGAGTAAGAAAAACAAGTAGGCAGACATTTGGCTAAACCAACAAATGGCCAGTGAGACAAAATGAGTAACTTCTGGATGTGTTTCAGTAGGGGTCCTCCAGGTGAAATTGGTCTGTGAGTGTCTGCATGAACACAGCCAAGCTCTTTGCTGGCTCTACATCTTGTTATGTTGAATAAGTGTGAGCAGTGCATGTTAGAGGTGGCAGTTCATCACTTTCATCTTAACCAAGAAAACTGGCTCTGCCAGGAGGTGCACTGGCACATCCACGCCCATAGTCAAATGCACTGCTGCTACCTGAATGTGACTATTGCCTGCTGGATGAGCTCCTTTCACAGGGATGCCCATGACCATGACTTCTTGGCCTGTCTTGTCTGGGTATGGACAGTAGACTCACTGATGAAGCAGTGGAAGTACTGCCACTATGGGAGCGTGATCAGGCAAGGCCACATTGACTAACAGCAGATGATGTGGCTGACCTACACCCATGAGGACACCATCCCCCTCTCAGCAGACCTTCTATCACAGACAATGCTTGTTCCATGACAGACACCATTTGGTCCATCACATAAACCCCTTGTTCCAATGTGTCATTCATCCAATCCATTGAATCGGCAACAGGGTGGAAGCAGTAACTCATGTCAGCCTATGCCACATGTACAACACTGAGCCTTTTTCTGGAGCACCTATGTGAATGTGTCTTTGCTTCCATTATGGCCTAAACATACATTGAGTGGCATGGGAAGAGACACCTGCACTAAGTGGAGGAAGGACAGCAGGCCACTTCCAAGCACCTCCTCAACCTTCTTGCGTGGCCATGGCCAGAGTCAACAGGTACTGTAGCTGTAGAAGCCACATTTTCCTGATCAATGCCACACTCTTCACATGTCCAATATCTGAGAGCTCTCTGGAATGGGTAAGCATAGGCCTACTGGCTGTGTTGGAAGGAATTGTAAGGGCTGGCTGTAAGTCAACCTCAGTGTGAGATACAACCTCTACAACCCCCCCTGCTTGTACCTCAGTTTGGCTACCATCATGATCAGAATCTGCTGACACATTCACATCAGGTGGCAGAGGGTCTGCAGTACCACTGTCATGATTAGTTGTGGTAAAAAGCAAGAAGTACAGGACAAAATTAATGCCTACACTCCTGTAGTGCAATATATGCTAAAAACTAACAGTGATGCCACTATTACAAACATTACAGCAATACACACAACAGGCCTGACATCAACAGCACGCACTAACATATTTCTTTCAATTGGTCAGCAGTACTAACATAAAATGTTTGACTTACAATCTGCAACCCTGATAGTCCTGGAAGAAGTTAAGAAAGTTGTTAGGGAAATATCATCACAATAAAAAGTAACACAGCTGGTAATACTTTTACCCCTTTATACATCCACCAAGTATACTTTAATCAAGAATGTGGCTGTCAAGTCAAATCTTAGCTAATAAGTGTAGCAAGCTTTAATCCCCCCCCCAAAAAAATACATATGACACAGAAGTAGCATATTGATTTAAATTGTTTTACTATACAACTGTATTCAAATGTTGAGATACCAAAGCCCACTGTTCCCCTGGGAAATGTTTGCTGTCTATGACACTGTTGCTCCCACATCCAGGGCATGCTGTACTGCACTCTCCTGTGAGTTGTTTGGATCCCTGATATTGGTCATGAACTGTTCATTTGGTGTTAGTGGTGGTTCCCTAGCAGGCCCACCCTGGTACCCATCTGTTCATGGCCCACTGCAGCTGCTCTGTTCCATGCAGATGTGATTATGTCAGTGGTCTTGTGGTGCACCTGTCCTTATGTCCTGCCATGGTCACCCACAGCATTCAAATCAGAAACTATCGGTTGCCAAATGTGTATCCTATGTGCCATATCTCCCCATCTCCAGCTGAAAAGTACCTTGTTGCCTAAAGGCAGCCAGTATGACCTGGTTTTCAGCATCTGTGAAAGGGAGATCTCTGAGGATTGACACACCCTGGATAATACACATAAGTATCACATAAGTACTGAATAATTGATTCCAGATAAAACAGAAAAAGATAGCCAATTAGTATTACCCCTTGTAGAAACATGTAACAGTCGACAGATGTGAAATATGAACAACAGATGTGATGCAAAACAAGGAGAGTAACAAGGGCAACATATTCTTTTGTATGACATAACACTAACTCACCTTTTCTCCCCCCTCAAGAGAACAGTCTATCCTTATTTGTGTCATAACAGTAACTCACCTTTGTTCCATCCCAAAAGAACAGGAAAATGACCCATTTTGCTAAAAAAAATTTAAATGTTAAAGGTGCATTTAAAGGAACTGTACTTGAAACATTTGTATATATTTATCACCAAGCATTCCATGTTCATGTAATGGCAATCATGTATACCTCTGAAATTGCTTGACAAACATGCCCATGCCATCTGTTACACTTCTAAATATTGCATTCAGATAAACGTGTAAAATCCTTTCCTTCAAATTTGTCTTAAATACATTCCATTATATGCACTATGTAGCTGACAATGGAAACATACCTTCTGAATTTCAATACTCCTATGTACAGATACATCCTGAATTAATAGGGTATGTTCAGTCCTCTTCACATAAACAAAAGTCTCCTCAACATCAGTTTGCCTAGCTACATGATTGCCTTTTTATATGGTGTAGATTTATAGCTGTTAGCATAATGAATATGCAAATGAGGTGTGAACTCTAGAATTGCTGAATCCAAAATACTTGGATCTATGTAGAAAATGTAAACATAATGCAGGCACCCCCTCAGTGTTTGCTTTAAATAGATTGCAAGTGTGAATGCTTACTGGTTGGGAAAAGGAAAACACAATAGCACTGCAGGCTAAATTACTTCCAGTGGGTGTGTCAGGTTAGATCTACAAAGTGTTAGATGTAAGGCTTGAAATGTAAGTAAGCAGCACACAAGTCACAGGTTGTTTTTCTTAACATCCAACCTGCCCTTCATTTGTTGGCAACTGCATATGATATTATTTCCACTTAATATCCTCACACATTTTAAGGCCAATGATATAGAATGGCTTACACATTGCATGTCTCAGATTACTGCTCTGATAAATGAAGAATGGCCAACAACACATACATGTAAGACAGAGCTTTATACTTGCAAGCAATAATAATGACAGTTGTGTGATCACTAGGTGTACTATATCCAAAACTAATACATGTACAAATGACACTTGTATGGTTTGCTATCACTGTAGATGCTGCTGCAGTAGGTTGTGCACATATTGAGTTAAGTTCTTTGCTGCAAAGCTACTTGTGTGGCAGGGAGGGATAAGGCACCCATCCTATGCTCTGAAGGTGCATTGGAGTGAGAGTTCAAATCCAGACCTATATAGAAATATCCCATGTGTACTACAGTTTTTCAGTGTGTATGTCACAGATTGATTTTCCTCAATTCAACTACTTTTCCTTTTTTAAATTTGTCTTTTTTTATCAGTATTTGTGTGATGTGCCACTTGGTGCAAACATGGGAAATGGAGAAAAATAAACATCAGGTTGGCTGTGCTTACATCATTTGCATGAAGAGTGGAAGTGCACAAACTGGACAACTGGACACCACCCCAGGAAACAGACAGGACCCAGATATCCAGAAATAGAAATTGGTTGCATTAATTAATAGTATTGCACATTGCACAAACACAATAAACAATGTTGTGTGGTTGTTGTTAACAGTGAGACCTTAAGAATGATTAGTAAAATAGGGAATGTCGTGTAAGTAGTCCTGAAGCAGCAGGTGAGGGCTGGAGTACAGATGGTCCTGTGTTCTAATACAGGATTTGCACCCTTTGTTTTACTGTTGTGACATTGCAGTTTATAACAATAAACTGCAATATATAGACAAGGGTTTGCTCAACCTTCTTGTGGCAACTGGAGTAAGTGTAGGACTGTCATACACATGGTCCTGGGTTCGAATACAGTACATTCCATACACTTTTTCTGTTGCTCCACTACCCATTATACTCAATCTCACTTATAACACTTGACATAGTGTAGCTGATACTAATTGTATGTAAGAGGGTTTCCGCAGTACTATTGTGGCAGTTATTTATTTATCCATGTATTATGACATTTATTATCAGATGTATGACTGTGGGTATAGTGTGTACTATACTGCTGTAAGTATATTTCTGCTATCTGGACTGCCATGGCCATCACATTTGTCTAACATGCATACACAGCTGACTGTACATGCAATAACCTTGAAATTGCAACTGCAATTATGTAATGTCTCACTGCATGGCACTGTTGTGGTCAACGTACCATCACACAAACACAGTGCTTGGAGGTTCTCACTGCTGAGCACTATCTTTGCATGATGGTAAGCAGAGTGCAACAGTTTCAAACAGTAAATAAACATTCTAAGTGGAATTGGCTGAAAGCCATCACTCTCCATTGCTCTTGATCTGTGGTAACCATGGCAATTGTTTGTGGAGAAGGTGTCAGGTTTAAGGGCAGAGAGATGAGGTGTCCAGGAGTCCAAGATTTTTATTGAACTCCTAGTTAAGAACCACAGTGCCAGACTTCTGCAGGGGGGCTATTCTGTCTCCCAGTATAAGTCGGAAGTTTGGGATAATTTAGCCTGGGCTGTAACCACAACCACCAGTATCCCTGGCACTAGTGACCAATGTAGGCATCATTTCAATGACCTACAGTGGAGGAAGAAGGAAACCCTTGATGATTGGCTTGAGGAATTTAGAACTGTGGACATCCCATACCTGTGTAAGTATTAACTATAGAGAGTACTTGTAAGACTTAAAAGTTGAATATAGTCAGGGCTGGTATCATAATGCTATTCTGTTCTTTTTTGTTTTTTTCCACAACTGCCAGGCACTTGAGGTCAATGTACGAACCCATGGGCCTAGAGTGGCAAACTTGAGGGAAGCAATATGATATGTATGCAGCAGAAGAGTAGTGCTATTATAGCATTACAAGTTAAAGTTAGCTTTTTTGGTATTTTATACAGTTATATCAAATTGAGAATGCATATTTCAACTATAAAAGCAAGTTTGCATGCACTAGTCTGTAGCACAAAGAGTAGAATATTCAACTTTAGTCAGAGTTTGTGGGCTCAAATAAAACACTTCCCAACTATACAATACTGTTAAATCTTCAATTATATTTAAATTAAATTAATACATCTGCACCAGTGGTACAAATACCCTGCTGTAAACTGTAATCTGTATAATTAGAACATGTATATTTGCAATATATGCACATGAGAAGGAGTACTTGCTGCAATCTGCAGTATAGTGTACATCAGTTAGGAGCTGGTAGTCTTAAAATAAAGGTCAACTGTCAGGACACAGTAGTCTTAAAGTAAAAGTTAAATTAATAGAGTCAAATAATTGTATTAATGCATCGTATGTTACATACAAAGGTATTGATCTTATCCCTTTTGTTTTCTCTCACTCCAACCCTTATATGTCCTATTTTGTTTTTATTTTATTTTATTTTACTGTTTTTTTAATGTTATTACATGTCATTAAAATGTGTTCATGTCATCCATGTGTACCACATCACTAAAAGCTCCACAGCATCGCAGGATATGCCTACTCCACAGGATCTGCCTGCCCCTCCCCCCCTCCACCAGCTCCAGCACTGTTGTCCAGCATGTCTAGGAGGAAATCTGGTGGTACCACCTCTGCTGCCCCTGCTTGCCTGTCCCCTCAGGTGTTTACCTCTGAAAGCAGTGGCAGAGTTGGTGAATTTTTCACCCACTCTGAGTTGCCAGGGATAGCGCATAGGGTTGTAAGCCATACTGTTGATGCACGCCTACACCAGCTGGAGAGGCTGCTCTCCCTCATTTAATGTATTACCAGAAGGAGGAAAAGGAGATGTAAAGCACTCCAGCCAATGGTAGAGTGAAGTGACAATGATGACAGCCCAGTGGGTGACCACTCAATTCTCACTGTCACCCATCTTGACAACCATTGTCTCAGGATGTCCCACCCTCACCCCAACCATGGTGTCCTCCAAACTTTTGAGTCCTTCACTATCCCTGCATTTTGTCTTGTATGTCTTGTCAGTCTGCTTCTTCACCTTTCCAGCTTACCTGACCAAGACATACCTACATCCCTAACATTCTTCTCTCTCTCTCTAAAAAAAAAAAAAAAAAAAAAAAAAAAAAAAAAAGAAAATGGACACTTTTCCCACAAAAAAAAAATAAATACAAATAAAATAATCCCATACATAGCTCTCCATTTCAGACACATCTCTTCTTGATACACTCGATTTGGTCCAATTGGCTCTACAACATGATTGTGCTGTGGTCACTCCTCTCTCTGGAGGTGGCAATCCAAATTCAGTTAATATTTTCCACATATGCTCAATTTACACTGTTAAAGAAATAGATAGCTATGGCTCTTTCCTACTTCCCTCCTGCACATTCCTGCCCTTCTGTCCTCTTCTTCTTCCCCCTGCGTGTTCCTCATTTCACCACTGTCCTATCTACCCCATTTAATTTCTTTAATTTATATTTGCACAACACTGCTGGGCATTGCTCACCAACAAACAGCAACAGTGAATGGAGGAAATGTATTTAAATGTATGTATTATATACACCTGTATTTGATACCAGTACCATCAGGCCCCAACAATGAATCTATCAATGCATTAATACATGCTTCCAGAGAATCAGTTAAACAGCAGGTATACTTCATATACTGAATACTAACCGTCAGACTTTAGCAATATAGATCAAGTTTGCCCACTGCTTAGCTATGTGAAAATATATGTATAACACATGCATATGCACTTTGATAACCATTGCACTAACCTGCTCCTCATTGGGCTATGGTAATGTACATATTATGATGCATTATTGCTTTGTATGACATGAAATTACATGTGGAAAAATTACAAACACAGGACCCTATCTAAAACTATGTCACATATTTACAATAGATCCATCTGTTGGCACCCCCCAAAGCACTGTAACTCTGGGGTCTCAGTAATTCTTCCACACATATATTAGCCACATTACAAACTGTAATATCAAATGTTGTGTGCTATGCAATGCACATTTTTATGATAACGTGCAAAACTACAACTATTGACCAATATGCCTAAAAAGCCTTATCTGCAAGGCTAGTGGAGGAATCAGCATGGGTCATATCCACAGGGGGCTCTATTTCAAACAAATGAAAACCCACTTACAAAAAAACAACATGACCAAGATGAAAATACTGAATTGTCAATTAACTAACTCCTCACATCACCGAGAATTTAGCAAAGGAAAAACAGGCAGTCAACCAGCAATTAGAAGATTTTTCATTTCTCCACTATAGTGTGATCTCAGGGTTGGTATATTTAGTTAGGGGGTGTGGAAGGTAAAGCCCCCCACTTGTGGGGGTTCCGAATGCTTCAGTGTATGTTTTCTTTGTAATTGTTAGCTGACTGTCTCCTTTCCCTGGGTAAATTATCTGTGATGTGAGGAGTCATTTAAATGAAGGTTCAGTATTGTCATCTCATTCATTTCAGATTCAGGTAAGTAGGTTTTCATTAATTTGAACTAGACCTCCACAACGACATATGTGACCTTCAACAAACTTGATCCTACCCATTTTGTTTTTGTCAAGGATTGATCTTGATTATTGAACCTTGTGGATGTTATCGATACTGACCCCAAAGACCTGGGTGAAGAATGACAGGACATAATGCCTATAAAGTTATCCAAGGCCTTTGACACTATCCCCCATTCATGTCTCATAGTGAAGATATCCCATGTGGGAATTAAGCCATACAGTATTACAGGAACAGGCAACTGGCTCACTGACAGAACACACACTCTCAAAGTTGGTGACTGCACCTCCACCACTAGTCACTTACCAGTAGAATACAACAAGGATCTGTGCTGGGCCCTCAACTGTTTGCAAACCACTTCCCTGAAGCACAGGTCATAGTAGATGGCCTGTGGTTTACCAGGATTGCAGATGACTGCAAATGCATTCACTCATCTAGAGTCCACCACTGATGATAACATATTAAGGAAGGGCGGACATACAAATGATTGGTGTTAAACTGACTGACTGAACCTTAAAGCATACAATGCCTCATTGTTCCAGTTGACCAATGAAGTACCCCTGCTAATTATGATATACATAGCACCCCCTCTAAGCTCAAACACAGTTTTGTGAGACTTGGGAAGATATGTTCATAGCAATTTACATTGTCATCACTGTGTCCATAGGGATGACACGCACATTCTGCATTGTGCACAGCATGCATATGAATATCATATCCATGACCAGGGTGGTTATAGTTCTGCTGTACGCTATCCTTATCACACCACTAATTGAGTACAATGATCTCTTCTGTTTGTAGCTCATAAGATACCTGCAGCAATTGGAGAGGTCACAGGTTTGTTCCTGGCAGAAACCAGGTCCTCCAAACATGGCAAAAATGGAAAGACTGATACAGCTGTCACTGTATTGAGTATCATGCAGGCTACTGAGAGGTGACCTATGGCTGGCCTACAGAGCACTATCCAAACCTGCCCTATTGGAAATGTTGCACATCTTCAAATCAAATGGGACAAGAATAAGCTGCCTCATGGTTCTCAGCCTAGCCTGAGACATAAAGAGAACATGCTGTGAGACAGATAAATCCCCAACAACCTACACTCCTCTTTAATAAGTTTCCAGTGCATGTGAAGCAGTGCTCCTTAATGACCCTGTTCAAGTGCAACCTTGACTACTGCTTGCTAGATTGTAAAATCACCTGTGTCCCTCATGGACATGTTCAGTTGGTGCATCTCACAAAATTGCTCTAACAATGAACATGTAACTATACTCTATAAGGCTATATTTTTATACTGAAAGGCTTCTAAACACCCTCAGCCCATTAGACAAGTAACCTTCAATGAACCTATGAAGCTAACTTATATATACCTACCAACATATTATCCCCTACATGGCCTGTTGATGTAATCTCTTATAGGTTCACCTGCACTTTTGTAAAAGTCAGACCTGTGTCTTGGAACTTGCATAACGTATTGTGCTCTGTAGTCTGTGTACTTAGGAAGTGATTGCATTTTCACTGCAGTCAACTGGGTGTGTGGGCATGTGTATGTGTCTAAACAGAAAAGCAGATATGTGTATCTCGCAGTTAATGCTCCAATGGCATGGATCGACAGTATTTTGATACTAGCAGGTCTACACATCCATTTCATTTGGTCATCCTGATATTTCATCTCCCACATGGCCTGCTGATGTCTACATATCCATGTCATGTGATCATCCTGATATTTCATCTCCCATATGGCCTGCTGATGTCATCTACTATAAGTTCACCTGCACTCTTGAAAAGTCAGATGTATGCCATGGTGCTTGTGTAAAGTACTGTGTTATGTAGTCTGTGTATTTAGATATGCAGGGGTTCTATTTTCACTGCAGTTAACTTGGTGTGTGTGTCTAGACAGACGAGCATTAATGAGTACCCACAGTTGATGCTCCAATAGCATGGATGGACAGTATGTTGATACTTTCAGATGCCTAGATATCCACTTCATGCAGACCACCCGACATCTCATCTCCCACATGGCTTGCTGCTGTCATCTACTATAACTTCACCTGCAGCTGTTTAAAGGTCAGACTTGTGCCATGATGCTTGAACAAATTACTGTAGTCTGTGCACTTCAGTAGACGTTCTATTTTCACTGCAGTCAAATGTGTGTGTGTGTGTGTGTGTGTGTGTGTGTGTGTGTGTGTGTGTGTGTGTGTGTGTGTGTGTGTGTGTGTGTGTGTGTGTGTGCGTGCATGCGTGTGTGTGTGTGTGTGTGTGTGTGTGTGTGTGTGTGTGCTGTTGCTTGACATTACAGAGAGCATTTTACACCAGCATGTGGGGCACTGTTACATTCTCCTCAGCACACACTGCTGATGTCATCAGCTATAAAGTGTTGTCTGAGATACTCTAAGTCAGGCATGAGCTGTGGCTCTTGCATAAACTACTGGATTCTGTAGTCTGTGTACTTAAAGAGGTAGCAGTTAATTCTCACTGCTGCCAACTGTATGTGTGAGCTGTTGCTCAACATTAGTGACAGCATTTTACATCACCATGTGGGACACTGTTATTACCATATTCTCCTCAGCAGACATTGCTGACATCAGTAGCTATATCAGAAGTCTAGGTGAGCAGTACACCCACCAGGGCAGGGTCAGACACTGGCCTGGAGGCCAGGCAGATGTCACCTCATCCTATATAATAAATATTACAATGCCATGGCTTTTAATCTATCCACAAACCTTATGCCATCATTTGTAGGCCCTGTGTTATCTTGCTGAGAAAGCCCAGTGGTCTCTCCAGCTTCTGCATGCATTTGGTGAAGTACATGCAAAAGAGACATTATACTCTATTCCTGTTCTGAGGAGGTTTGATTACAGTGCTGTCACACAATCCTAAGATCCCAATATGCTGGCATGACTGATGATGTGGACATCATAGGCTTTCAATACCAGTGTGGACATGTGATGGTCAATGTTCAGACTGCTATCTACTGTACATGTGCTCCCAGTGTTGGCCTCACTGTGTGTCAGCATAACAGGACTGCTGTCAATGCTGTCAATAACATGGAATTCCACTTTTCAGATGGATAACATAAACAAAGACACATTTCTGTAGGTAGCTGTAGATTGTGTGCCTTGGTCCCCATTCATTTGTGTGTGTTAGCTCCTCATTTACTATGCTATCATCATTGCTGGACACAATGATTGCACCCAATATGCAAGAATCAGCAAACTTGGAAAGCCAAAGGCCATATACTTTAGCCTGAACTGTCAAGAAATAGAGTTCAAATAGTGAAGGGCCAAGCACAGATCCCTGGGGGTTTGCTAGTGTTGACAGCTCTACTGGTACAGGTTGATTCACCAATTTTCACATGATGTGTTCTATCAGTGAGCCAGTTGGTTACCCATCAACTGACATAAGGGTTAATCCTCAGCTTGGAGGTTTTCTAAGTGATGCCTGCATGGGGGACTGTGTCAAAATCCTAGGCCAGATCACAGTAAGCAGTATGCACTGTCTCACCTTCATCCAGGCCTATAACACAGAGTCAATGGGCTGTGACAACCTCACATATCATGTATGGCATGACTCAGCACATACATCTTCCTGACACAGTTCAACAAATCCTAAACATGGTCTATGTTCCCATTTAAGGATGTACGTCAACAAGCATCCACCTAAGTTGGGGGCAGCACCTGATGCATGCATGTATAGAGACATCATGACTCTCCTCAACTGTGAAGTAGACCAGCATGTCATCATGGACCTCTTCTACATGTACACTAGTAATATTCCAGGTGTGTGCAACAGACCTGTGTGAGTTGTTAATGCTACATCAGGTCCATTACATCTGATAGATGCCCTCAAAGAGGTGATGAAGGGCATGCATTATGACAACAGTATCATCTTGTGGAACTTGATCAGGTCAATGCATTTAAAACAAATCCATACTGAGGTATTCAATCAACATTAACACTGTCATATATGGCCATAAACAGCTATATCACCACATGGGTAGACCAGTGTATGACATACGTGGCCTCTCATTATATTGAAATGTCTGAAGTGTCCTATATCTCAGATGCATTGACCAGGTCGGTACATCGGGGGTGTCTGCTAGGTCCTTTCCTGCCCATTAGTTAAGTGATGGACTTCCCAGATGACATACATATGTTGTGTCCAATCAGGTGCCTGAAGGACTACAGATTGTAGGCAATCATTGAGTCCAATGAAGGGTCGCCTTTCCATCAAGATTTACTCAGTCTATTTGATAGGCATGGCTCAGGACTTTTGGAACTCATGAGCAAGCACTATCAGGTGGCAGTGGAGAGTTTACAAGTGGAAACAACTTCTTTGGACACCAATATTAAAAGGGATTCAGATTTCATGAGATATAAATATGAACATGAAAGGATTTTTAGTAGCATTGATCAATATTTGACTAAACTCAAAGCCACCAAAAGTAAAAAACTTGCCAGGGACATAAAAGCATACTGGGAGAACACTGCTTATCCTAAGCTGCCTCCATCACAAGGTAACTATTTAGTACCTTCTAATTCCCTACCACCTGAGTCTACCGGAGGTGTTACCACTGAGGATGAACATGGTGAGGAGCATATACAAAACAAAGTGGTACGTAGGAGTGAGCGGCTTTTGACTAGGAATAATTACAATAGTAACACTAATGGGACAGGAAATGCCACAGATTTTAAGAATCGGGCACTGAACCATGCCCCACCACAGGAGCAGAGGAAATACAGCAGACCGAGGAATCGGAGGAGATGATGAGACTTTCATCTAATATAGGAGGGTTAGATGAACATCCTAGATCTGTAGAACTGGTTAGAAATTCTACCAATGATTTCATTATTTACAAATATGCAAACATCACCATTACTACTGATGTTGCAGATGTGTTGGCAAAAGGCAACACATTTGTACCTACTAAAAGATCAGATGTTGCCACTGCTTTAATTGACTTAAAAGTTTTTGTTAGGAATTTGAACCTCAAATTTATTTATGGTAACTCATCCCACGTTGATACAGGCATGCGTATTTCTAGTACTTTCAATCCATCACTTCCCCCATTCCTTTCCACCTTTGAACAGGTATGTGAATTGGGTATACGTGAGAATTTGAGGCACCCTAACAGACATATAAAATACAACATTACTAAAGCAGAATTGAGTTTGCTTTCTTTACTCAAAGAAACACCAGTTAGGATTATGCATCCGGATAAAGGGGGTGGCATGGTAATTATGAATAATTTAGACTATATCAAATCTATGGAACCGATAGTATCTTCAGGGACGTACATAGAAGTGAGTAGACATGAACTCAATACCACATATTCCAGAATTAGGTCTCTCATCAGCGATCTTTTCATTGATGCTAGAATTGATGTTCAATTGTTCCATTACTTATCAATGCCAGCCCCAAGAATACCAGCTTTATTCGGCATTCCTAAGATCCACAAATCTATTAGTAATCCACCCATGCGCCCATTAGCTGATGCTAGAAATAGCATCACATAGGCATGTGCGAAGGTGGCTGATTCCATCATGAAGAAATTTGTAATGACACAAAAGCAGATTTGTAAGGATTTGTGGTCTTTTTTGAGTAATCTCAATAACATACAATACCACCCAGATAAGAACTTTTTAACAATTGATGTCAAAGATCTGTATTCCTCTATACCACATAATGAAGGCATAGAATGGGTTTTAGCCATTGCAAAAACAAATGGCGCAGAACAGCAGGAACTGGACCTTTTGGGGGAACTTTTGGACATAGTCCTGTCCTATAATTTTGTTACTTTTAATGGACGGTACTACCTTCAAAAAGTTGCTGTTGCCATGGGTTCCCCCTGTGGAGCCAGTTTTGCGAATCTAGTGATGGCACAGTGGGAAAAGGAATTTGTATTTAATGAGAATAGGAACCTAATGGCTAACACTATCAAATTTTACACACAGTTTCTCGACAACGTCTTCATCCTGTTAGATGGAAACGCTGCCATAGCTAAGCAATTAGTAGATTATTTTAATACTACGACATCATTTTTACAGTTTACCTACTCCTTTTCTACGACAAATATAGCATATTTGGACGTAGATTTGGGTAAGAATGATAGTGAAAACTGCTACACTTCTAAAATATTTAGAAAGGTAACATACTCAAACACCTTGCTCCATTTTTCGAGCTGTCATCCTTTCACACAGAAAAGGTCAGTCATAAAGGGCCAATTAGTTTGAGCAGCTAGAATGACTAGTACCTGGGAACATTTTTTGGATGAATGTGGTCTGTTATCCAAAATGTTCATTAAAAGAGGTTACCCTGAGAAAATTATTCAAGAGTTGATTAAGGAAGTGAGCAGTAAAAGAGAATCAGGGTTTTATAAGTCCCTATTGAATCCATCTACTCGGGTACGAGTCAACTTTAGATGGGTCTGCAAATGCCAACCCCCCATACAATTTGATTTTGACCTATAGTATAGACGCACCTAATATAGCTTCAGTTATTCTTAAGAATTGGCCCCTTCTTACTAATGACCTTGATTTGCGATCTCATTTTCATTTAGCTCCCAGAATAGTATACAGAAGGGGCATGAATTTAAAACAAATGTTGGAAGCCACAAACCAATCATACCTAACGAAATGAGGAATGTCCAAGTATAATATGTGTAATTATTGTAAACACATGGACATAGGGGCTTCTTTCACTATCATGGATAAGATATTTTCCATTAAATATAAAATCAATTGTCAAACTAAGTGTCTTGTATATCTGGCAAAGTGCACACAGTGTCCTACATTTTATATTGGCAAGACAGAGAGACGGTTACGGGAATGTGTATATGAACATGTCTATGCTATTAGTAAAAACAAATCTGAGAAATCACTAGCCAGACATATTAATTGTTACCCAAACCATTCCTTTATATTCAAAGGTATTGATTTGGTATTATATGATTACAGGGGAGGCCCTACACATTTATTACTGGAAAAACTTGAATTGATTTGGCAGCTACGTTTGGATTCTTACCATTTTCCAGGCTTAAATGATATGCTATCTTTAGCCTGCATTTTAAAACTGAAGAGTCTGGGTAGATAATAATAATCTTTTAAAAAATGTTTTTTAACTTTTTAATTATTTTTATATTGTAGATGATATAGTGGTTTGTCACGCTGTTGCACACCTGGCTAAAAATACAAGTAGAGATTGCATTAATGTATTTTATGTAGATTTACCATACTCAGCTTTGATGGTTTTACACATATATATATTTTTTTGCTGGTGTAAAAATACAAATATACACATGAGGGCGCTATAACTAATGAACTTGAATTTTTTAAACTGTGATCACATGACAGCTAGGTTATTTATTGCCCCACCTGGTTTAACAGCTTGTTGCATGTTAATGTGAGTCTGAAGAAGTTCTGTTGTTTACAGAACAAAAAGTGGATTTTTACTTGCTGCTTAAAGTGGATTTTTACTTGCTGCTTTGGTTTGAATAAATGCACTTTTGAATTGTCTTGGACTGAGTGGCTAAAATACTTTTGGAGTCTGTGGATTCAGCATTTTCAGGTTCCTGAGTTTGTGTTGCTTTTCGTAGTGTTTGGTTTGCTAGTGTTGACAGCTCTACTGGTACAGGTTGATTCACCAATTTTCACATGATGTGTTCTATCAGTGAGCCAGTTGGTTACCCATCAACTGACATAAGGGTTAATCCTCAGCTTGGAGGTTTTCTAAGTGATGCCTGCATGGGGGACTGTGTCAAAATCCTAGGCCAGATCACAGTAAGCAGTATGCACTGTCTCACCTTCATCCAGGCCTATAACACAGAGTCAATGGGCTGTGACAACCTCACATATCATGAATGGCATGACTCAGCACATACATCTTCCTGACACAGTTCAACAAATCCTAAACATGGTCTATGTTCCCATTTAAGGATGTACGTCAACAAGCATCCACCTAAGTTGGGGGCAGCACCTGATGCATGCATGTATAAAGACATCATGACTCTCCTCAACTGTGAAGTAGACCAGCATGTCATCATGGACCTCTTCTACATGTACACTAGTAATATTCCAGGTGTGTGCAACAGACCTGTGTGAGTTGTTAATGCTACATCAGGTCCATTGCATCTGATAGATACCCTCAAAGAGGTGATGAAGGGCATGCATTATGACAACAGTATCATCTTGTGGAACCTGATCAGGTCAATGCATTTAAAACAAATCCATACTGAGGTATTCAATCAACATTAACACTGTCATATATGGCCATAAACAGCTATATCACCACATGGGTAGACCAGTGTAAGACATATGTGGCCTCTCATTATATTGAAATGTCTGAAGTGTCCTATATCTCAGATGCATTGATCAGGTCGGTACAACGGGGGTGTCTGCTAGGTCCTTTCCTGCCCATTAGTTAAGTGATGGACTTCCCAGATGACATACATATGTTGTGTCCAATCAGGTGCCTGAAGGACTACAGATTGTAGGCAATCATTGAGTCCAACTATGGCATTCATATAATACAGGCAGTATTAGCACATACCAAAAACTGCTGCCACAGCCAGGACAACACTTGCATTGACAAGAAACATGGAGGGATTTGTTGAATCAGGAAACAAACACACCACCTAAGTATAATGTGGACATCACACCCTACAATCAGACCAATAGGTATGTGACCTGTGTCCTGGGGTCATAGTGCTGACTACTCCCTTGAATGTAACACAAGTACTGGGTATGTGAAAAACATGCACATCAGAGGCCATACTACCCTCATGGTACCCAGCCTTCATCACACCAATAACTGTGTACAATGCACCCCTCTCCATGTACCTCCCTACACATCTTCCAGTAATGTGTACTGAAGTGTGCCATCTTTGTCACAGTGCACTGTCATACAGCTTATTGTCCATAACTAGGTATTTTTATCTGTGCAATATACATGACTGTCTGATGGTGAGGAACGCTAATCAAGTTGTTACACCAGATACATGTGTGCTACATACTCTATTTATGCACACACTACATACATAGGTGTTTGTATCAAAGACTTACTTTATCATATCCCATTTTCTCAACTCTACATCTTCAAATCTCATTATATAGAACTCCCAGAATGAAGAAAAGGAAACCCCAGGAAAGGAACCACTTAAGCACCAGGACAAAACAAGAAACGGAAAAACAAAAATCTCTTCAAGTGGGGAGCTTCACCCCTACACCCCCTAACTAAATATACCAACTCTGAGATCACACTACAGTGGAGGAAGGGCAAGGTTCACTATGGTGGCCAAGTGGTTCCTTTCTCAGAGTTTGCTTTTCTTCATTCTGGCAGTTCGATATAATGAGATTCAAAGAAGTGGAGTAGATGAAATGGGATTCGATAAAGTAAGTCTTTGATAATTTGCAGTAGACCCATATATTTATATATAGATATATACATGCCATGCACACAAGGCAACTAGCCTGTATTGCCCATACTATTGCATACAGGTATAGCAGTTTCCCTTCTAACACCTCCTACAGATATTGCAGTGTCATGGTTTCATTCATGGTTACCCTCCTAGAGTGTGGATGCATCATAATTCTTGTTTAAGTGTGTTTATGCAGGCTCATCTCTTATCAATCCACATCACATATGTTATGTCAGAAGCATGGGATTAGTGGTGGCATTATTCTGATATTGTCTATGATTGCTGTTGGTTCTTGTAATGTTTTCCATGTTTCTTTACCTGTGGCAACCTTGCTGAATAGTTCTGCTGAGAGTACATTCATTTTTAGGCATATCAGTTTGCACAGCTTCACAATATGCACCCTACCCCAATTGTATGGCAGATAACTGATAGATGCTCTGTTATTCATGTAAGGATGCTTATTTCACACAGACATCCTCCCTATTGTTATGTCACCTTGTGTGACAGCCACATAATACACATTTTCACTGTGCAGTCCGTACTGTACCATATTGATATGTGATTGGTATTGCTGCTACAGCCATCTTCCATTGACATGCCCTCCTCTGCTGTACATGAGGGAGTTTCACCTGTGTTCTTTCACTGTGTTCATTCTTATAATTCATCTGTGTGTCCCTATTCAATACACACACTTCCCCTGAATGATCATTTTACATGTCAGTCCGTGTCCCATTACAGATTATTAACACAGCTTCAGTACAGAATGCCAGGAATGGGATATTACAATACTCTGCACTGTAGTTCCACTGTCCTGTACTGCATTTGGCCTATATTTTTCACATTCATACCTCTCAACTGTCCAGATATTCACAAGATGTCCAGATGTTTTCCTTATCAAATTTGTGGCTTTCTCCCATATCACAGGGATGATCTGTTGACTGATGTGACTCAGTACTACATACGTTTGAGTGCAGACCTCCCACTGTCCTGATTTGTGTAGAATGTCCAGTTTTGTCTCATATTTCTGATCTTTTCCTTGTAACATTTTTGTTTTTTGGCACATAAATGTCATGGTGATGTGAAGTCAGAAATGGATAACTATGAAAGAATTCAAAACCAATTCAACAAATAAATCCACAAAAATGAGTGGAGAGGAGGCAGACCACTTCTTAAAACCACCAAGCACATTTTTTCTCTGTAATTTTGGAATATTGATGGTTTTAAGAAGTGGTCTGCCTCCTCTACACTCATTTTTGTGGATTTATTCGAGAAACTGATAACTGACATTTGAATTTCACACCTCATGCTCTTCAGAAATTTCATGCCAATGTACAACCTATTATTCTATCAACCTTCTATGGCTGGAAGTGTAATATTAAACATCTGTCCCTATTTTTGGGCCTTTGTTCCCCCATTATGTATGCTTTTGTCCACCTATCTTGCTCAAAGAGGATGACAGGTATGTTTGAGTTTCATTCTACAACATTTCTATACATCTATGGCAAATATGTTGCTATTTCTGGTTAACTGTCATGACATTATGTTGGCCTTTGTGAAGATATGTTGCACTAACAGATTCACATCCATGTGGGAAGTTCTGGTGGTCATTGTTGCATTCTGAGCAAATCCGTGGACCATAGGTGGTCTACTTTAAACTGAATTATATCCGCATTTGCTTACATGGCTTCCTGGCCACAATACCTAACTTAGGCATGCTACATGTCATTAATATGCATTGTGCACTGGCAGGTACCGCACACCAATGTGAAGACATGTAAACTCCATGTAGGTTCTACGTGAAGTCTACACAAAGTTTATTCAATCCTGGGGAAGAATGATGTAAAATATATAATGCTACAAGTAAAATGTACATTTTAAGAACAGCAAAAGGAATGATGGTAAATGTAAGAATAGCATTCAATAATCCTGCAGCTGAAACTAAGATCCAGAAAAGAGTCACTAAATGGTCAGTCTGATATCTTAATGGGTGGGCCAGAAAGGCCAGAAATATAACCAAATCAGTTAAGTGATAATTCAGAATTGGAGTATCATGCTTCATAATAGTTCAGTTCAAATAAATGCAAATAAATAAATTAATACATATTTTCCACTTGTCCCTAAATATGCCATGTGGCATTCTGTGATACTGTCATATGCTCCATTTTAAACTGTGTGTCATTTTTGTGATTGATTTAAATGCAAGGGTGTGACTGAAAAATGGCCCCTGTGCCAGCCTAATTAGCTAATTATGAAATTGTTTAGTAAAAAAAGTAAACATGAAGAAATACATAGTTAAAGTAAACAAAGTATGGCAATCTCATCAAGCAGTAATTATTTAATGCAGTTATGAGAATAAAAAAAACTGCACTTAGAATTTTTTATAAAATAAAGTAAAACAAATCTTTTTATGAAAATGAAATGTTCTGGGCATTGCCTTGGTCTTCTGTACAGACTGTTAGCTCTGTGCTCTCTAAATAGTAATTATAGTTTATTCAGTAGTTTTGCCCACACAAGGAGAACGAAAACAAGTTCTATGTTTACCATTTTGCTGAAGTGGAATCTTTATAACTAAGAGCATATTTTCAGCTAAACAACATCTCACCAAAAGATGGGTTTAAAGTTTCATTGCAGACCAATAGCCTTGTATTGTAGGACTGTAGATGTTTTTATTATTTTGTAACATAATTCTTTCACTTGATCTGTACAATGATAAAGTGGCATGGTTTCTTGAAGAATTTTCATGGAATACTGCATCCTTAGGTTTCAGCACCTTAGCCTTTTTATTTTATTTTATTAATTTATTTTTTTCTATCTTTTTTTTTTACTCTCTGCACTTTGGTTAATTATAAAAGCATTGCTATAGTTTCAACGCTGTTTAATAAGAATGAGAAGCGTAGCCTCTTACATTTGAAGGTAAGTAAATTGGTCCATCTATACCCCAACATATACTATGGGTCACATTCATAAAGTATACATATTGAGTGCACCTCG
Source organism: Protopterus annectens (assembly GCF_019279795.1). NCBI lineage: Eukaryota > Metazoa > Chordata > Ceratodontiformes > Protopteridae > Protopterus > Protopterus annectens. The sequence goes on from NC_056732.1 coordinate 1,772,259,311, forward strand.
CTGTAACCATATAGGATTCAGAAAAAGACCTACCATAGTGCTTTAGAGACAAGATATGCTGCACCATGGTGGAATGTCTCTGCAACTGTCCTCAATGCTAGTGAGACATTGCTGGGGAGAGGCACATGCTAATTACTCATGTGCTATCCCCCCAATAAATGCTTGCTGTATGGCATTTATGTAGTCAAGATATACAGAGTATCAGTCAGTGGCATAAAGTAGCACTGCTGTTTGTGTTAGCGAACATGGCCAAAACGTCATGTTCACCCATCATGTTAGAGGTAAATGGGCAAGTAGTGTTGAGGCTGCATGCATATATGACTGGGGGTACATGTGTGAGTATACATGTGAATTTGTATCTGCCTTGGTGGTCTTAATAGGCACGCTACTTAAGAGATGTCTAGAGTAGGGATGTGTTTTTGTGTGCCTATAGATGTTGTGAGTGTGACCAGTTGTGGAGTTGTGTGCATGTCTGTGTGTGTGTGTGTGTGTGTGTGTGTGTGTGTGTGTGTGTGTGTGTGTGTGTGTGTGTGTATGTGTGTGTATGTTTGTGTGTGTACGTGTATTTGTGTGTGTGTGCATGTGTATGTATGTGTATTTTAAGGTTTGTATGAGAGTGAGAAAGCAAATGGGTAGTATCTGTGTCAGTGTGGTTCTTGGACCACCAGAGTTAACGTATACAGGAAAGTACTAATTAACACTAGCTATAGTTAAGGGCAATTGAGACACATGTAAATTATCCAAATTATGAAGTATTTCCTCATTCTGGCTAATATATCTCTGAACTTCAAATTCCCACATCATATAAACAGACTCATTTTGCTGAAGCTCTTACCATCAGCAGTAGAGTTCTTTCTGACTCCCTGGGATGGTGTTGGCTTTTCATGTTAGAAACTTCAAGTAGAGCAATGGAGGATTGCTCACAAAGCCTAATTTATGTGTGAAAACTGTTTTAAAGAGAATCCTACTTCATTTACTTCTAAGCACACTTGTGAGGTCCATTTCTTTTCGATAGTGCCTTACTTTTCAGTATAAGTATAATCCTCCATAACAACATACTTTTACAGTGTAATCCCTGGCATGAACCATGAATTCCTGACAGAACCTATGTGGTTAGAGACACAGATGCCACTTCCGAAATCAAAAAAAGTTACCAGTTGTGTACTACAGGGCAACATTTTGGGCTCTCTCCTGCTTGGCATTTATTTCTCAGACCTTGAGGCCAACACTTCAGTCCTAAGGTTAACTAAGCTTGCAGATGAGTGTAAATTAAGTGCTGTTCTTCAGTCGTCAACTGAATCACAACTGCTCTACCATTGAGTTAGACTATTAACAAATGGTATTGGGACAATGGTCTAAAATTAAATTAAAATATGTTGCATAGTTCATTTTAGGTTCATAGTTTCATAGGTAGGTACTAGGCTATTGGCCCTAGGATCTATATAAGCCTAGCCAAGGGTACCCTGGCTTTCGTCACCCAAGAAAAAATATTTTCCTGTGCCACTGTTGAGCAGAGCCAAAGAAGTGATCCCCGGGGTGAATTTCCTATCTCCCATCCAATCATCAAGATTTTTCTTGAAGAGTGCTAATGAGGAGCTTTGTTTGATATAGATAGATAGTTTGTTCCAGAGTATGGGAAGTCTCTGGGACAGGAATCTATCCCTCCAGCATGTTCTGTTTATTGTGGTGACAAGGTTTAGGTCCCTAGACCGTGTAGCTCACAGGGATTGGGATTTCTTTAAGTGGAGCATGTCTAAAAGCTCTGGGTTTGGTAAACAAAGCAATTTCACTTACCTTAGAAGTGATGCACCCCATCAATTCCGACATTGTTGTAAGGGATTTAGGCACTCTTGTTGGTAATTCCTTGTTACTCCAGATGCAGAGACATGCATCTGGCGTGTTTCACCCCAGATCTCCACTGAAAATAGGCTCTGGCCTAGTCAGATTTTTCTGGTCAACAAATGTTAAATAAATTGTAAATAAAATCATTTGAGCAGCATGTTTTCAGAGTAGTTTGGAAAGTCTTTTTATCTGGCTCATCTAATTTGCAAAGGCATGTCCATTACATCCAAACAAGTCTTATTTCTCCTTTATTCCTATCTTATCAGACCCTTTATTGAATATAATGCACCTTTTGGCATGTACTTCTCTAAACATATCATACAGCTTGAGAGACCACAGAAGTTCTGGCATCAAATATCTTGGCTATCAGGATGGACGGTCAGCCCTTTCGCTGTACTCAGTTTCTTACAGACTTCTCCATGGAGATCTGTGCCTACCATTTTGAGACATAAACCAGCCAACCATATTTGACCTACTATTCCTTTTCAGAACTAATGGTACCTCAAATACTCAATTAATGGAACTAAATCTCCATCAGCAGATAAATAAGACATGCTGACATAAAGTATTCATACCCCAATATGTTCCTCGGTTCTGGAACAAATTTCAATTACACATCAAGCATAGTAGCACCTGTGCCATCTTTAAGGTCAACCTTGATAAGTGGATGGGACGTCTTAAGTTGTCCATTAGTCTATCTTGTCTTGCCCTCCTTGAAGCTAGACGTAAATTTTGAATAGGGTTTCTGATTAGGACTGTAATGGTCTGCAGTCTTAATGCCTAGGACTTACCTAATATATATATAATGTGGTCAATATACACTGAACAATAAAGTGTACAAAACAGAGAAGTATAATTTAATGTTTTAGTAACAGATATAATACATTGATTGGGACATCACTTCAGTAAGATAAGAATGAACTGACTTAAAAGCAGTCAAGAAGACAAAGATTTCAATAGAACTATAGAGAAAAGTTTTCATACCTGAGGATATCTGTAGATACCAAGTATTCTAGCAATTGGTATGCTCACTGAAGACAAAACATCACCAACAATCCCAGAAACTAGTGGACGAGACTGACAATGATAGTTTGGAACTGGAAATGTCTGACCTGATAACAGCCATGTTATACCCTGTAGGCCACGCTCTTCAGAATAGCAGCTGTCATAAATCTGACATCCTAAAGTGATATTTGGTACTTTCAGTGGACCATGGTTTATTTCACTAACAGTGAACACCATGCAGAGTGCTTGTATATAACGTTCAATTGATACCCTGGAAATAAAAAAGCCAATATTTTAAGGACTGTGCATTTGAAGTAGAGTTAACTACATTAATTGTGCTGTTATGAAACTCTAGCAATTATGGGCCGGATTCATGAAACCTCCGTGTAAGACTTAATATGTCTTACTCGGACGCTGCAGTTGAATGGTATGACGACAGCATGCCATGTATATTCATGAGGGCATGCTGAATCATACCCTAGGCTAACACGGTCCATGTAGAAAAGTAGGGTGTGTGTCCGAATGCCGAGTACTGTAAAGGGGCACACCCCCAGAAGAGTCAGAGGCCTGAAAGTAAATACCCACGAGTGAGTCCTTAGAAATGTCAAGGAACACAAAACCAAACATCCCCACAGACTAAACCCTACTGAAAATGTGTAAAACGTAAAAATAGCAGTTTCATTTTTTTTTTTTTTTATAAGTTCAAAAATGTTTGCCCGCATTTGCGCTCATTTTCCCGGGTATGCCCTTCGCTCAGCCACAGTTAGCAGATATTGAAAAGCATATAAGATCTACATATGCAAATTAAGCCAAGTAGCAATAGCGTAGCAGTAGAGACGTTGGCCAAAGAGGAGGTAGTCACAGTTCGAACCCTCACATCATTCACCATTTTTATTTAAATAAGTATGAAACAATCCCCTGACATATATACATATATATATATATATATATATATATATATATATATATATATACAACTATAATTTAAGTAAAATGTAATGAAATGGGCCATGTATTTGTGAAGAAATCTGACAGAATAATTTATAAAAAAGGATTATAATTACCCATAGCTGAGCAACGCTTTAGCAAGCTGAATATGAGTGCCCGTAGGTGAGCAGCACTTTAACAAGCTGCATATGAGTGCCCGTAGGTGAGCAGCACTTTAACAAGCTGCATATGAGTGCCCAGAGGTGAGCAGCGCTTTAACAAGCTGCATATGAGTGCCCGGAGGTGAGCAGCGCTTTAACAAGCTTAATATGAGTGCCCGTAGCTCAGCAGCACTTCACCCAGCTTAATATGAGTGCTCATAGCTAAATAACGCATTACCCAGTGTAAGCCGTTTGCTCGGAGCTGAGCAGCGCGCCAACCAGCTTACCGGCGGGCAACATTGGGCAAGCTGTATCAAAGCCGCCTTTACACAGACACACCTCCTAGCCTGTCTAGACAGTAGTAAAATAAAAAAAGCAATGCCAAGGGCTGAACCTGGGATACTGTGCACCACAGTCAAAGTACTGAACCACTAAGCCATGACAGTTGTACTGAGAAATACAGTATTAGCATATATATAGGAATGAATGAAAATAGAACCAAGACAAAGCAGGTTTGCTTTAAGCTGATAAATATCCAAAATGGCCAATCAGAGATAAGTGCAGGAAAACCGGCATATATAAGCCGCATAGGTGGGAATACACACCAAAACTGATTGTGGTACCCATTTGCAGTCAGGATGGCAGGTGCAGGAGAGGGAAATCACTTTAGAGCACTAGGGTGGGGTCTTGAGGAGTAAAAATATATGGTTTGGCTCCTAGTCCATGATCATGAAGCACAACTCATGCAGGGCCAGGTTCAATGGGGAGCGTATAAGGCAGAGGCGTGGAACTGGTTGGCACATGATCTCACCAGTGCCACAGGCATTCCGAGGACTGCTGAACAGGTCTGTCACCACCATGCGGACCAGAAGCGACGTAAGGAGGACCAACTGAACCGTTGAATCCAGGAGGCCTGCCAAATGCCCAATGCCCCACTACTGAGTAAGTATCCATGTAATTACATATGTAAGAAATGCTATCCTAGCCTATAGTATGGAGAGGTATGTTCCAATATTCCTTCATTTATATTACAGCTGCAGGTGTCCGCTCCATGAATCAGTGAGCCTATGCTAATAGGCTGCTGAGGTTGCGCCACCAGGCAGGTTAGTAGGATATAAGTGAGACAGATTGTAAAATAGTTCATTGTTGTAACCCAGTAATAAAGGTGAAATAAGCCTAGAATAAAGATTCTGCTAGTATTGTAAGATTAGATAAGTGATGCAGCCTAGAAAAGAGCATATTGCAATCCAGTAATAAAGATCAAACAAGTCTCAAATAGAGTTTCCACCTGTATTGTAATATCAGATAACTGCTTCAGCCTGAAAATGAGTGGTAATCAATCAACAAAGGATAGACAACTGTTGACTACATCCTTGTAAATTCTGCCATATGAAATAAGTGAGTCAGCCGGAAAGGATTGTTGTAATCCAGTAATAAATGTTAATAAAGCCTAGAATTAAGTACCATTCTGAAATGTAAATATAAAATAAGTGAGAGAGTGTGAGAAAGACAGTTTGAAGCTACCAAGAAAGCTGTAATAAGTCTGGAATAAAGGTATACTGCAGTCACTACATAATGAAATGAATGAGACAGCCACAACCAAAAAGTGTAATGTCTTAAATAAAGAACAGAACCTGGACTGTGTCCGTCTCACAATTTGGATATGTTGCTGTACCCTTGCATTATGGAGATAGTATGGTTGTATGAAATGCTGAACATCCACAGTTGTCTAGACCCATATAAATCAAATGTAGCAGGATGCTGTACCTGAACACAGCCAGATATGAACATATATGAATAAAAATGGAATGTATATTAATGTAATAGTAACATCCCCATCACCAACATTCCTAAGGTTACATACAGGAAACTGTACTAATACACGTAGGGGATATATATCTGCATCTACTAGGAATGTACAGTATATGTATAGGTAGTGTAAGTTGTTAATGTAATATTTCTCCACCCTACCCTACTTTCACAAATTATGTCATTCCACACCAAACTGGGTATGTGTCTTCACAATTAATTCCCATGGACATTTGTCCTGTTAGTTCATACATATCTGCATGTACGTTGATGCATGTGCCCTGTTCATATATCCAAACCTGATGGCCTGTTGCCACCAATCAACCGTGCATGCTGTTGGAATGTGCACTGTTGTTCTAAATATGCATGTGTTATGCTTGCTGCTCAATGTTCAGAATTCATGGGTGTGTTGGTTAATGGGAATACTGATGCATGCTGTTAAAACTAATTTTGAATGGTGTTGTTTGTTACTAACCCAAAATGCCATAAAATACTACTGCTAAACATAGGACAACAGGGAAAGTGGGTTCCAGCAGACCCACCTCTCCCACCTCAGCTGGCAAGTGCACCTGGCACCAGTGCCCAGGCCAGGACCTCCTCCTCCAGTGGCCCTGTGCCACCTTTGAGTGGAAGCACTGCAGGGGATGGGGCTCATCCCCCCTCTGCAAGCGTGGCCAGAGGAGAACCTCCACTCACCCTCCATAGGGTCCAGTCTGTGGTGGGTAGTGAGACCAGGCATTCTGTGACTGATCCCCTATGCCAGCTCAAGGCGAGAGTGGCGCAACTCATGGGTGTGCCTGCCCATCCTATCCAGCCCCCAGCACAGCCCCAGCCTGGGCTGTGAAGGTGCAGTGGTAACTGCCCATGGGTGGAGATCTCAGTTCCACTGTTGCCATCTGTGGGCTCATGGGCTCACGACATCCAAACAGCCATCCCTGTCAATTGTGTTTAGCCCCCACATGTGTCATACTCCACCCTTGTATGCATCTTGTCTTGTCTGTTAACCTCCCCAACCTACCTCCCCAAATATAGCTACTTCCTGTACCTCACATTCCAATCTCACCTGAAAAAAAATAAAAAAGGTACTCTGTTCCCACAAAAAATTACGCCCCATACATAGCTGCCAAATTTGCACACATGTCCGCTGGACATGTAAACTGATAATTCTAATTGGCAGTGCAACATATTTTGTTGTCCTCACCCCTCTGTCAGGGGTGGAAGGTTTCAAATTTCCCACCAAATTTCAAACATATGCACAGCTGTTGCTGATAAAGAAATTGGCAGCTATGGACCTTCCCTACACCCATCCTGCACATCCTGAGCTGGCTTCTCTACTGTCTTTCCCTCTTTGTTCCCCTTTTTTCACCACTTTCCTATTTCCCCATTTTCTTTTCTTTAAAAGAAATTAGCGTGGGTGTTAGCGGAAGTAAGTACTTTTAAGCAGTAGTCAGCGGGTGTGCGCTTGTGTGCACTTAGCTAAGCATAGATAAGCATCGGGCAAACTCGTGCAAACCCACTTACAACTGCTTAAAAGTGCCTTAGTCACTCTGTATGACAAGGCCTGTAGTCTGCTCATCAGAAAAATAAAATACTCCTGTCGGTCTCGAACCCCGGAAACACTAATCTGCATGAATTTCCAGTGAGCCACAGCAGATACACAAGAACTTGGTGCTGAAAGAAATATATCATGAAATACAAGGAGTGAAAGTAAAGGGAAATTAGGAAGGCCATTACACAAAGCTTGTTCTGTGTGTCTTTACTGGCAATTCTTGTGGAATTGCATTACATTAGTGTGAGAAGAGAAACAGCCATGCTAGTTGGTAATAATGTTACAGTAGCACCATACAAACCCCACATAGTATCAGAGCAGGATAAATACCACCATATTTGAATAGGTAAGAGGCCAGACCTCCCAACTGTGACTGATTTACAGGGATGTCCCTGATTTGCAAACAACTGTTACCTGTGCCCCACTGACTCTGTGTGAAATGTACTAACAGTAGGCAGAAAGGTGGGGAATCCCACGTAATAGTAACTGTCAATAAGTTAAAGTAGACACTACTTGCATGTCATAAATGGTGTAGTAATACATAAGCTCAAAATACCCCACAGTCACAACTGCAGAATATCTGAAATATATCACGGGTGTATCCCACTGATATGTACCTTTCCCTGTGGCTAGTCAAATATATACCTGAGAGTATCTGAGGCCTGGAAGTGTCAGAAACACACAGGCATATCAGCCTGTCTGCTGTTACATACTCTGCGAATAGCTGTAGAATTACTTCCACAAGCATGCCCTTATGTAGGAGTACAACACAGAAATATCAAAGGATGTAGCCATCTAACATATTAATGACAGTATAGCAGTTCACAAGCACTGCATGTGCCTGATATTCATAATTGTTAGTACAATATACTTAGTTGTCCTCACCCCTCTCTCAGGGGTGGAAGGTTTCAAATGTCACAGCAAATGTCAAACATATGTACAGCTATTGCAGTTAAAGAAATGTGCAGCTATGGACCTTCCCTACACCCAGCCTTCACATCCCTAGCTGGTGTCCCCACTGACTTCCTGCTTCCTGCTTACAACTGTTTAAAAGTGCCTTATTCACTCTGTATGACAAGGCCCTAGTACTGCTCAGCAGCAAAATAAAATACCCCTGTAAGTGTCAAACCCCAGACCTTGAGCTCACCAGACTGCATGAAGTGCCACCAAGCCTCTGCCTAAAAACTTAGTGCTGAAAGAAATATGTCATGCATTACAAGGAGTGAATGTAAATGGAAAATAGGAAAGCCATAGCAACACATTCCAGTAAAGACAAATACCAGGCATTCAAGGAGTGAATGTAAAGGGAAAATACAAAAGCCAAGGCAACACATTGCAAGAACTACTGTTGTATGCCAGTTAATCCTCAAATCCCACAGGTAAGTACATACTCCCATGTAAACAGTATTAGCATTAGCAGGTGTGAGTTAACATACACACTGAGAAGAGTGAACTGGAAAAAGCAACAGTCAGGTTTAAGTACAACATGCATTTCAGCGGCTACAACACAGCGTTAGATATGAAAGATATACCAACCTTCTGACTCATACAACAGTGTCCACAGCAAACCAGCATGGTCGCCACCTTGCAAAACTGAAAGGCCTACGCCTACCTAACCTATCATTTTATAGCAGTGTCCTGAAATCACAGTGATAACTGCAATTACTACACAGCAGGCTGCATGCAATTACTAAATGCTGGCCACCAATTGGTGCAGAAGCCATCACATGCACATGTGCAGATACCTACAAAAGCAACCTATACTGCCAGTCCACACCTGCAATGATATCATTGCAGCAACTGTAGGGAGAGAGAGAGAGAGAGAGACAAAGACAGAGACAGAGACAGAGACCAAAAAATAAATAAATAAATAAAAAGTGAGCCAGCCAGCAAGCAAAGCAGCAAGCAAGCCAGCAAGCAAGCCAGAAAGCCAGCAAGCCAGCAAGCAAGCCAGCAAGCCAGCAGAAAAAAGCTGTCAGAGACAAAGGTAGTGTAAACTACATAATCTAATAATCTACATACTGTGAACCCTCCATATGTGTTAGCACTCTGTATCTATATGTATATGCATATGTGCATAGGGCAAGGGACATACTGCAACTGTTAGTGAAGGCTGGACATACATATGTAGTTGAAGGTTGCTATGTGCACATATCAATGTAGGTTGTAGTGTGTAGCATTGAAAACAGCATGCAGTGCAGGTATATGTCATGTGGTGGTGAACTTCTGTGGGACTGAGCCAGTGAGGCCTGCTACAGCTATATTGCCTGAGGACAGCATAATGCATTATGCACAACACTGTGCAATATCATTACAGAATGGTATGTCTCACAACTGTTTCAGAAGTGATATTCCCACCATGAAAGGTGGGCAGTCTATGTGCCTACATGTGCATGTATATGTACAGCAATGGATGTTTAGAAGTGTGGGCAGGATTCACAAAGCCTCGGTGTAAGAGTTACAAGGCTTACACGGAGGCTGCAGTTAAACGGTGTGACGTCAGCATGTCATGCATATGCATAAGGGCATGCTGAATCACACCTAAGGCTAACACGGTCTGTGTAAGACAGTAGGGGGCGTGTCCATCGGGTGAGCCCTGCAAACGGACACGTCCCCAGAAGAGTAAAAGTCCTGAAAGTAAACCCCCACGACAGAGTCCGTGTAAATGTGAATAAACACAACACAACACATGCCCCCACAGACTATGAACATAAAATGTATAAATGAACATCTTATATTTTTTTTTATAAGTTGTAAAAATGTTTTCCCGTAAGTGCGCTCATTTGCATGGGTGTGCCCAGTGCTTAGCCACAGTTAGCAGTCAGTGGAAAAGCATATAAGAACTAAATATGCAAAGTAAGCCAAGAAGCAATAGCATAGCAGTAGAGTCGTTGGCCGAAGAGCAGGCAGTCATGGTTCGTGCCGCCACAACATCAATTTTTATATTTAGTGAAATAAGCACGAGACAAATCCCTGACATATATGTACATATATAAAGTTACATTTTATGTAAAATGTAATGAAATGGGCCATGTATTTTGAAGAAATGTGAGATAATTAAAAAAAAAAAAGTCAAATGTGCCCATAGCTGAGTTACAGTGTAACAAGTTGAGGATATCTGCCCGTAGGTGAGCAGTGTTACAACAGGTGTAAAATGAGTGCCCGTAGGTGAGCAGTGGTTTAATAGGTATAAAATGCGTGCCCGGGGTTGAGCAGCATTTTAACACGCTGGAATTGTGTGCCCATAGCTGAGATGAGCGTTATATGCGTGCTGGCAGCCAAACCACGCGTAAACCAGCGTGATCCGTTTGCGCGGAGCTATGCATCACGCCAACAAGCTAACCGACAGGCAACGTTGAGCAAGCTGTATCAAAACTGCCTTTACACAGACACACCTCCTAGCCTGTGTAGACAGTCATAAAATATAAAAAGCAATGGCCAGGTTCGATACCATGCACCATAGTCACAGTACTGAACCACTAAGCCATGACAGTTGCACTTAGAAATGCAGTAATAGCATATATATATGAATGAATAGAAAGAGCAGCATGACAAAGCAGGTTTTGTGAAGCTGATACAATTCCAAAATGGCCAATCACAGATAAGTGCGGGAAAAATGGCATATATAAGCCCCATAGGTGGGAATACACAGCATAACTGATTGTAGAACCAACTTGCAGCCAGGATGTCAGGTGTAGGAGAGGGTAGTTGTTTCTGAGCACAGAGATGGGGTGTTGAGGAGTCCAAATATATGGTTTGGCTCCTCGTCCATAATCATGAGGCCCACCTCATGCAGGGCCAGGTCCTGTGGGGAGAATATAGGGCTAAGGCGTGGGACCGGTTGCCACATGATCTCACCAGTGCCACAGGAATACCAAGGACTGGTGAGCAGGTCAGTCACCCCCATGCGGACCTGAAGAGACAGAAGCAGGACCAACTGAACCGTTGGATCCAGGAGGCCTGGCAAATGCCCAACGCCCCACTACTGAGTAAGTTACATGTAATTATGTAAGAAATTAACCTAGCTGATATTATGGAGATGTGTATTCCAATATTACTTCATTTATATTACAGCTGCAGGTGTCCGTTCTGTGAACCGTCGAGCCTATGGCGATAGGCTGGTGCGGTTGCGCCACCAGGCAGGTCAGTAATTCTCTCCCTGTAACTGTAAATAAATATATAAGTATGACAGTTAGCAAAAGAGTGCAGTGTAGTCACTAATTAATAAAATGTGCAAGTAACAGTGTAAGAGGGTTTGCAAGTATTGCTTGATTACAAAAGTGTGATGCAGCCTGTAATCCAAACGTAAAAATGAAACAAGTCTGAAATAAAGATGTCCCACCTGTAATATAATAGTACATAACCTGCAGCAAGCTGAAAAGTACAGCTGCAGAAGCTGAGTAAAACACGTATGTGAAATATATCCCTGTTGAAATTCAGAAACATGACATAAATGAGACTGTTGGAAAGGATTGTTATAACTAAAGGTAAAACATGTCAATAAAGCCTAGAATTAAGTACCATCCTGAATTGTAAAAATAAAACAAGTGAGAGAGTGTGAGAAAGAGGTATGAATCCACCAATAAAGTAGTAATAACTCCTGAATAAAGTATACTACAGTCAGTACAGAATTAAATGAATGTGACAGGCAGAACCAAATAGCAACATGTGTTGAAAACAGTACTGCAGCTGGAATGTGTGTCCCAAAATCTGGATATGTTGCTCTCGGTCAATGCAGATAGTATGGTTGTCTGAAATACCAAACATCCAAAGTTGTCTATAGCTATATAAAACAAATGTAGCAGGATGATGTAGCTGAATAGAGCCAGATATGAATGTGTATGAATAAATATGAAATGTATATTGATGTACTAGTAACATTCCTATCACCAACCTGAAGTAGTTATCACATAGGAAACTGTAGGCAGAATTGTAGTGTGTATATATCTGCAGCTAGTATAAATGTACAGCATATGTATTGGTATTTGAAGTTGTTAATTAAATATTTCTTCACCCTACCCTATAACCACAAATAATCCATTCCACGTGAAATTGGTATGTGCAATCACAATTAACACCCCTGTACATTTGTCCTGTTGGTTCATACATATTTGCATGTACGTTGATGCATCTGCCCTGTTCATACATCCAAACCTGATGGCTTGTTGCCATCAATCAACCCTGCATGTTGTTGGATTGTGTATTGCTGTGCAAATTATACATGTGTTATGCTTGCTGTTCAATGGCTTGAATTTATGGGTGTTTGGTTAATGGGAATACTAATGCATGCTGTTACAACTAATTGTGAATGGTATTGTATGTTACTAACCCAAACTGTCATAACATAATGCAAAACATAGGATAACAGGGAAGGCGGGTTCCAGCAGACCCACCTCTCCCACCTCAGCTGGGGAGTGCACCTGGCAGTAGTGTCCAGGCCGGACCCTCCTCCGGTGGCTCTGTGCCACCTGCAGGTAGAAGTGCTGCAGGGGGTGGGGCTCGTCCTCCCTCTGCAAGTGTGGCCAGAGGAGAACATCCACTCACCCTCCATAGTGTCCGGACTGTGGTGCGTAGGGAGATCTGGCACGCTGTGCTTGGGCTCCTACGTCAGCTTGAGGCATGGGTGGCACAACTCATGGGCATGCCTGCTGCCCAGCCTACACAGCCCCCAGCACAGCCTTGTACTGGGCAGTGAAGGCACAGTGGCAACTGCCCATGGGTGGGGATTTCAGTTCCACTGTTGACATCTGTGGGCTCATGGGCTTGAGATATCCAAAACATCCATCCCCGTCAATTGTGTAACCCCCCCCACATGTGTTATACACCACCCCTGTATGCGTCTTGTTTGTCTTGTCTGTTAACCTACCCAACCTTCCTCCCCAGCTATACTGACTTCCTGTACCTGACACACCACTCTCACCTGAAAAAAAAAAAAAAGGACACTCTGTATCCACAAAAAAATTACGTCCCATACATAGCTGCCCATTTTGCACACATGTCTGCTGGACATGTACACAGGCAATTACAATTGGCTGTACCCCAAGTATTATTGTTGTCCTTACACCACTCTCAGGGGTGGAAGGTTTCAAATTTCACACCAAATTACAAACATATGCACAGCTGTTGCTGATGAAAAAATGGGCAGCTATTGGCCTTACCTACATCCCACCTGCAAAACCCGAGCTTGTTTCCCTACTGTCCTACCCTATTTGTGACCCCTTTTTCACCACTTTCCTATCTTCCCATTTTCTTTTCTTTCAAAGAAAATAGTGTGGGTGTGCGCGAGAGTAAGCACTTTTAAGCAGTAGTAAGCAGGTGTGCATGAAGCTAAGCTGCAGTGCACATGCGTGACCTCCGCGCAAACCAACACTAACCCGATTACAACTGCTTAAAAGTGCCTTAGTCACTCTGAATGACAAGGCCTTTAGTTTTCTCAGCAGCAAAATATAATACCTCCCTCAGTCTCGAGCCCAAGACCTTGGAAACACTAGTCTGCATGACTTACCACTAAGCCATGAGTGCTATACGAGAACATTGTGCTGAAAGAAATATATCATCAAATAGTAGGAATTAATTTAAAGGGACTATACAAGTCTAGTACACAAAGCATGTCATGTATATCTACTGTCAAATCTAGAGGATTTGTAAAATAGTACTGTGTGCTGAGAAACAGTCATGCTAGTTGGTAGCTACTAGGTAATAATGTCACAGTAGCATCTGGCAAGCCACACACATACTCAGAGCAGGATAAACATAGCCATAGTTGAATAGTTAAGAGTTCAGATATAGCAACTGTGACTGAGTTACAGGGATGTCCCTGAAATGTCAACTGTGCCCCACTGACACCCTGACAAATGTACTAACAGTAGCTTACAGAATAACATGCATTGCAGTGTCTACAACACAGCCTGAAATATGAGAGACATACCAACCCTTACACTCACAGAACAGTGTCCACAGCAAACCAGTATGGCCAGCCCCTGATAATCTGAAAGGGCTACGATTACCTAACAGACCTTTTTATAGCACAGGCCTGTAATCACAGTGAGAACTGCAATCACTACACAACAGGCTGCATTAAATTAGTAAATGCTGGCTAACAATTGGTGCAGAGGCCATCACATGGACATATGCAGATACCTACAAAAGCATCCTGTACTCCCAGTCCACACATGCAATACTGTCATTGCACCAGCTGGAGGTAGAGAGAGAGAGGGAGAGAGAGAGAGAGAGTGAGAGAAAACAAAAAAAAAAAAAAAAAAAGAAAGACAGAAAGAAAGAAAGAGAAAGAAATAACAAACCTGATACATCAAGACAAAGAGGCAGACAGCAGGCCAAGCAACTGCAAGCCTACACGAACAGCTGCAACAAACACAGGTAATGTAAAGTACTACTATAATACTCTACATACTGTGAACCCTCCAGATGTGTTATTGGTCTGTATCTATGTATATGAGGATGTGCATAGGGACAGGGACATACTGAAACTGTCACTGAAGGCTCCACATACATATGTATGTGATGGTAGCTATGTGCACATAGCAATGTAGGTTGTAGTGCAATGTACAAGTAGGTGGTACAGTAACGGGTGTTCAGCAGTGCGTTACTGTGTGTATACATATGTGGACCTAGAAAGGAGTACATATATATATATATATATATATATATATATATATATATATATATATATACATATATATAAAACATGTGTTTACGTATGTATATCGAGATATGTATGTATATATATATATATATATATATATATATATCTATATCTATCTATATATATATATATATATATATATATATATATATATATATATGGGTCTACTTTGAATAACCGAACCGCCACTTCACCGACACGCAGAAGACCGAGACGAAACGACTGAAAAGGTAGGTGATCGAAAAGGCGATATTCCGACAGCCGAAAGACCGACAACGGAAACGTGTGAGCGCGACCCGGTAAGCGTGCGATAGTGACGGATTTAGGATTAGGGAGCGGACAGGTAAGTGTGCGATAGTGAGGGATTTAGGGTTAGGGTGTGGGAAAGGTGAGTGTGCGGTAGTGTCGGACTTAGGGTTCGGGTAAGGAAAGTGTGTGATAGTGACGGAGTGTAGTTTAGGGATGGGTTAAGTGAGTTAGGGTTAGTATGCATGTAGAGTGAGTGTGCGATAGTGACGGGCTTTATGTTTTAGGGTGGGTTAAGTGAGTTAGGGTTAGGGTGCAGGTAGGGTAAGTGTGCGATAGTGACGGTGTTTAGGTTTAGGGTTGGGTTAAGTGAGTTATGGTTAGGGTGCGGGTTGGGTAAGTGTGCGGTAGTGTCAGACGTTAGGGTTAGGGTTTAGGTTAAGATTAGTGGATATGTTATTGTGTGTAATGTGTAGTTTACGTTTTTTGTGTCGGTGTAATGGTGTTCGGTTTTTTGAGTTGTTGGTGTTTGTCGGTGTTGTGTGTTTTTGGTTGTTTGGGGTCGGTATGTTGTGTGTCGGTGAATCGGAAGTTCGGTTATTCAATGTAGACCCATATATATATATATATATATATATATATATAATATGCATATGTGTATACATAGATAGAGAGGGATGTAGAAATACATAGACAGATATAGTTTCACAGTGGCATAGTTTAGTACTAGGCTATCTGCAGACAGTGTATAGAATAGATTTAGAAACCTGTGCCTCTGTATAGTAGTGACACAGTGAAGACCCTCCCCCTACATAATAGCATTAGTGTACTGTGCCTCTGTCTAGTAGTGACACAGAGAAGACCCCTGCTGTAAACCTTTGATCTCCCATCCACTTGTCAAGAATGCACATGAAGAGTGTCAGTGAGGGTCTCTGCCTAACATGAACTGGGATCCTGTTCCACAGTATGGGAAGCCTCTTAGTGATGGATCTGTCCCTGCAGTATGTCCTATTCATATGTGTGCTGAGGTTTAAATCCGTAGCTGTCGTGCTTCTGATGGATTTGGATTGTATGAGGTGGAACATGTCCATCACTACCAGATTGGACATGGCCTACTACATCAGGCACAGATCACCCCTATGTAGGCAGTATGCTATGGAATACAGCATGAGTTACATTAGTCTGGCAGCATATGACAGTTGTTGCAGACCCTTGATCCACCTGGTGATGTACTCATGAGATCCCCCTAGCTGTTGCAAGTGCCAGGTGAGGTACATACCAAATGGGGCATAGTACACAGTCATGGGCCTGATAAGGGAGGAGTATAAGAGTACAATGACCCCTTTTGATGTGGATGTGAATCTCTTCATGATAAGGTAGGCAAGGTAGGACGTCCATCGAACCACTTCAGCAACGTGGGTGTCAAATGAGAGGTCAGCATTGCACAGTGTCACCAGGTCTCCGATTACTTTGTCTGTACTCAATGGGTTATTGTCTATGTGATAATATGTAGGTACCTTGTCCGTCCAAAAGGGTATGAGTATACATTACGTGGCATGCAGTGTGAGGCCATGACTCTGCCACCAGTTGGTGGTGTTCGTGAGGCCTGTCAGTAAGATGTATGTGTCAGCAGGTGTATTGTATGGTGCCTAGTATGCAGTCATCTTTGAACATTGTCAGCCACTACCCTTCCATGTCTGCTTCCACATCTGAGAATGATATGCCAAACATGAGCAGTCCCAGGACAGAGCCCTGTGGGACACCACATGTGACTGGCTCTTAGTCTGATATGGCACCAGTGAGGTTGACTATAGGGTTTTTATCCATTAGCTGGTTTGCAACCCATCATGTGACATATGGATTTACCTGTTAGCTGTTGATCATGTCTATGATGGCAGAGTGCGGTATTGTGTCGAATGCTGTAGGCAAGTCCAGGTAGGCTGTATGGACCGCTATGCCCTCAGCAATGGCTATAGTGACTGATTTGAAAAGGTCAACCAGGTTCATAAGGCAGGATCTGCCCTCTACAAAGCCAGACTGGGTGGGATCAAGTGTCTAAGTCCCCAATGTCTCTGTGTATGGGTACCATAATGATCCTTTCCATAGTGTTGCAGACCAGGCTGGTTAAGCATATGGGGCGGTAGTTACCAGGGTCTGTAGAGGTGCCTCCTGTGTGGAGTGGGACTATTGTTGCTGTATGCCAGTGTCCAGGTACATATGCTGTAGTAAGGCTATGGCTGAATAGCATGTAATGTGCATGTGTAGCTCCTCTTGCAGTTCACGTAGCATGCGACCTGCAATACCATTGGGTCCCATTCCTGCTGTGTTTACAGCTCCGCTGAGGGTGGTTCCCAGCTGGACATCTGAGATGACAGGGAGGTTACAGTCAGCTGGGATAAGTAATTCCATATGTGTGGGTGAGGGAGTGTAGAAACCTGCACTGAACCTGTCTGCCAGACTGTTGGCATTATCTGTGTGTTCAGTGTAGCGTATATCACTGTGAACTAACTGTGAACACAACTGAGGGTTCCCACCCAGGTGTGTAACATAGCAGAGGAAGGCCTTGTGGTTATCTGTAGTGACCATAGCAATGTCCCTCACATTGTTGGCCTTGCATGTTTGTATGACAAAACCTATCTTTCTACTACTGCTGATGAGAGATGCCGTAGCTCTATGGAAGTATGCTCTGCCATGCAGTAGCTACCATCTGTTGTTATACAAGTTGTTCAATGCTGGGGTCCACCAGACAGGATGCCTGCCCTTGGTGGAGAGGTTCATGGTTCCATTTGTGATTGCATGATCCATGCATTCTTGGAGATGTCTGTAGAAGCATATGTGAGGGTGGCTGCATTGTGGGAAGTGGATTACACTGGCCAAGTGGGCATTAAGGATACCAACTCAGTTATAAGATGTGTAAAGTCAGCATGTGAGAGGTTTCCCACTGTAGTCTGTTGCGTTGTGGAGGAGGTGGGATATGTATATCCAGGGTGATTAGTCTGTGGTCAGATGTGACTAGTGAGGGGTATACTTCCAGTGTGTAGCACATTGTCCCCATGTTTGTGATGATCAGGTCTAGTATATTATCTCCTGTTGTGGGAGTGGTGACTAGCTGTTCCATTGCATTTGACATAGTGAATTCTGGGAACCTTTGGGCTAGGGTGTTTGGGGTAGAATAATGCACACAGTGTATGTTAGGGTAGTCGCACTATCCCAATATGATGGTGTGTGGTGGGACATTCATATCCTCCAATGTCTACAGGAAGGCTGACTGTGGTCCCTGAGATCGGGAGGGTGGTCTGTAACATGCTACCAGTTGTATAGCTGGTTTGCCTATGGTTATCTGCACCAGGATGGTCTGTGATGCTTCATGTGTTGCCACTAACCTGGAGGTGTGTGTGTCCTCCATGAATGTGGACACACACCCTCCCTTTTTGTTTTGTCTCGAGTCCTGGGGCCAAAATGCATGATACAGGGTATAGCCTGGTACCGCTGGTGTGCTCTCAGGAGCCTTGAACCAGGTTCTCACTTACTGCACAGACATTGAGATTGGTAGAATATGTACGTACAGATATATGTAATACACACATACATATATAGATATCTGTAGAGACTTACACATATACAGATAGATCTGACTGACAACAGATATGTCTGTATATGACTATCTCTTACTCTCTTTCTGACCCCCTCACACTCACACTCACCCTGTGTCTCTCTCTCACTCTCTCCC
Organism: Protopterus annectens; assembly: GCF_019279795.1. Taxonomy (NCBI): domain Eukaryota; kingdom Metazoa; phylum Chordata; order Ceratodontiformes; family Protopteridae; genus Protopterus; species Protopterus annectens. The sequence continues at coordinate 1,772,278,243 of NC_056732.1, forward strand.
CCTGTCTCCCCACATCTATATGTATATATCTACATCTATATATACATATGATATATACATATATACAAACAGATATATATCCATATACAGATATAAATATATCAATACATATATATGCCTATATATATATATATATATATATATATATATATATATATATATATATAGATAGATATAGACTGTGTGAGGCACATGTGTGCAGATGTCTTGCTACAGGTGCCTGGTGTCACAGGCATGGAGTGAACACCAGTGTGAATACTGGAATACCATACCCCATTCAAAAACACTGGCACCAGTAACCACCACATATGTACATGCCTGCCCACCACTGTATGTGTCAGGGGGGAACAGGGTCAACAAGTGTACAATAGGCTCCACATCGATACACACAGTGGCACACTAGTCCTGTAATACCTGTACATGGAATGTGTCAGCGGACATGTTGCGTCAGCTATGGACATGTAGGTCACTGTACCCCTCCACACCCCACATTGTCCTACACGGTATGTACCTCCCATGGCAGCTACAGATATGGTGAAGGACCCAGACATATGCAAGTAACTGTGTCAATGCACTCAAACACCACAGAGCACACACAGACTACCTACATAGAGGTTACCACTGCTGGATATACATAGTTCAGTCACACCCATGACAGTTGTCTCCCAACCATGGTTACACCTTCAACATCCACAACACAAATTACCTACATCTGTCGTCCTTGTCACTGCAGTATAGAGCACATGGCGGAGGTATGGGACCCTACCCACAGATATAACATACCCTGTATTAGACCACACAGAATTAAGAAGCAAGCCTCCCCATGAGTAGATGTCAGACATACCCCTGCTGAATGTTATGCTGATAGGTAATATGCCATATGAGTCACCCTGTGTAACTGTTTGTAAGGAGCAGGTATGATCATAACACATGTGTCACAAGGAGCAGGGTAGCATACCAGTATGCAGCTATAGGCACAGGGCCAAAAGCACATTACCTACCTAGGATGCAATGCACACCCATTAACACATTGCAAACGGAATATGTGAGGTGGAATGAGTGTGCTACTGGATGCATGTTGTGTACTGGTGTGATTGCTCAGCATGACTGTCTGTCATGGTAGTGTGTGTCCTTGGTGTGAGGCCAGAGACAGGTGTGTAGGGTATTACAATCAACACATACTACATTGCCATATGTTGTGCTGTGTTACCCTGTATGTCACTGTGGTGTAGGTAGGGTTATGGCAAGTAAGAGTAGTGTGCAGTACCAGTGAAATATGTAACGTGCATTGTGTGCAGTGCATGGGTTGATAATGTTCCCCATACAGTACCTTTATTCAAACCCACAGTGTGAGGTTGTGTATTGTACCTCAAACAGTGCATTGACTGCTGCAGTATACTAGTCTGTTGTATGGAATGTGCCAGGTACTGTTGCACAGTTGTCGGATGAGCACTGATATCTGGTCATGTACATGTGTATCCCCCAAAAGACAGACAGATGCTATATATGGTGCCTAAGTTATATCACTGCAGTCAAGTATAATGTGTATTATGTGTGCTATAGTCTGCTGACAGATATTGCTGACATATTTCCCTTCTCCTTTTCAGGGGCATGGTTCACCAGCGGAACCCAGTCTACTCCGCTGCAAAGGAGGAGGAGATACACCAGAGCCTGGTGCGGGATTTCACTGTACTCTTTTCCCACGCCAGCCAGAACCAGCAGGAGAGGGCTGCATTGTGGCAAGACCTGGTCCATCCAATAAATGACATAGGCACACATAACCGGACATATGAGCAGGTTCGCCATCACTGCAGTGATTTAATTAGAAATGTCCGCCAGCGTGCGTTGGATATACACAGGCAGCAGCTTGCCACAGGTGGTGGGGTGGCTAGACATCCCCCCTTCACCAGACTGGAGGGATTACTCCTGAGTGTTGTGGCTCCAGCACAGCAGCAACAACAACAGCATACATGTGTAATAATGGAGGCTCAAGCCACACAGCAGCAGGACACAGGGCGTGCAGGTAACATGCCATGTGTATAGTGACCATTCTGTACACTGTTAGGTTATGCATGTGTGGGGTGTGTCCTTGATTTGTAGCTGTTATCTTGGTAATTATTGTGCATTAGTGATAACCTCATTATCTGCAGTACACCTGTGGAAGCTAACTGTTGCACTACTGAACTGTAACATGCCCACAGTATCAATGGCACAGTTGTGCCCATTGATGATAAATTTCTCTTTTCCACAGGTCCCTCTGGTGTAACAGCAAGGAAGCCTATCCATGCTGGTGAGTGTGTAATACCATTACCTTCACTACTCTGTATACTAATAGTAATAATAGGCTGAAGCAGTAGTGCTATGTGTTTGATTGCAGGTGTGTTTGTGTCTGTGGGTTGATATGTCATATACTGAGGTGTGTGCATGCGTGCATGTGTGCATGTGCCCATGTGTGCATGTGTGCATGTGCCCATGTGTGCATGTGCCCATGTGTGCACATGTGCATGTGTGCAAGTGCCCATGTGTGCATGTGTGAATGTATGCATGTGTGCATGTGCCCATGTGTGCATGTGCCCATGTGTGCATGGGTGTATGTGCCCATGTGTGCATGTGTGCATGTGCCCATGTGTGCATGTGCCCATATGTGCATGTGTGCATGTGCCCATGTGTGCATGTGCGCATGTGTGCATGTGTGCATGGGTGCATGTGTGCATGTGTGCATGTGCCCATGTGTGCATGTGTGCATGTGCCCATGTGTGCATGTGTGCATCAGTGGTGGCATTGTGTACACATTGTAAACTGTGTTTCCTGTCTTACTCCCACAGGTTATGGTGCTGCTCTGGTGTCATGCAGCAGGGAACCTAAATCAGCTGCTGTGGATAGTGATGATGATACCTGTGTAATGGCAAAGGAAGGTGTGCCAGGGTCCGTCAATGGTCAGCCAATTGACACTACACAGCTGTCGACCCCATCAATGCGCACAGTCATCCTGCCAATACATCCTTTGTCACCAATGTCCCTAGGTGATGGACAGGATACAGTGGGCATTGACCAGGGTAATGTGGTACCGGTGGCACATGCATCCCCACACTGCAGCCATGGCCAGGGCCCTGAAACGGTACCACACAGGCAGATGTCCATGGGTTCTCATGGGAGCATCAATGCCCCTGTCAGACGTGCCCCCAGAGGTCTTTCAACCCCTGCTATGTTTCGGGCTGTAATTCAGGCACAGTCATGTATGGAACAGTACACCAGACAGGGTCTGAGGGAGCTGACAGCATGTCATACAGCCATGAGTGACAGTATGCGTGATGTTGCGGCTGCCATCCGCAACTTCACCGAGGTCATTGACAGACATTGGGGGGACACATTAGATCTATTCCACAACTATATGTCCATGAGCCAGGGCAATGGTGGATGGTTGATGCATCAACGTGGCCATATGCCAGCAACAGCAGCAGCTGGCAGCCGTCATGGATGACAACAGGGCCGTGGCCACTCACATAGTGCCAGCAGCAGCCGCAGCAATGCTGGGTCTGTGCTGTCATCGGACCGCCCCAGGAGACCATGTGCACGTGGTGCTGGACAGTCCCAACAGGGACCTGTCTCCAGTCAATAAACACCTGCTTCTGATGACAGTACCCAGTCTGGATTGGTACCTGATATGGTCCGTAGTACTCCTGCCAGGCACAGGTACCGTGTCCATGGCCACAGACACTGATTTGTATGTCCAGGCAGGTACAGTCTGCGGCTGTCCACAAACACCTGTATAAGGCAGCCATGAGGTGGGACTGTGCACATTCATACACATGTGCAAAGTGATAACATCTAGGGCTACCGCATACATGCACACACTGCATCAACATTGCCCCATCTTGTACTGCTGTCCCTCACCAGCACACACACACAGACATGTCAATTGGTTGTATCAGTGGCAGACTCAGGCATACCAGGTACACACCCTGTGCATATGATGAAACTGTGCCACCTCCTGCAATCTGTAAGATCGGTGCAGGAACAGGTTAACATGGTGCTGATGCACATCATGACTACATAGATGTATTGTAATAGTATGATGTTGACAACAGTACAGTGTAATTATAACATTGTGGGTATATACCAGCATGCCTGATGCAGTTACAATATGAATGTAATTGTATTGTGTTGTACACCCATACTAATTACCACAGTGTTCTGTCTGCACATTTTTGCATACTGGGGGTGAGGCTGTGAAGGGATGGCCACCTACATAGGTAGCACAGGGGATACAACAATGTACATATTGATACTCAATAATGGCCATGTCAACTGTGAGTTGCATGCTGTCCACACACGACTCTGCAATGCAGATGTTTCAGGATGTTGATATCTGTGCAGTACTACGCAGCAGGTTCAGGGCTCACAAGAGCATACTTGTACTACAAGGTCACACCTCATACCATGCATAACAGCACCAAAACACAGAACTAACTATGACAGGAGGGAGAGTGTCCATAGATGTCAAGGATACTGTGGTGCCAGGACAGGTAGCATACATCATACTACATCTGGAACTGCTGAGTGAGGGCTCAGTGTCTGTTATTTGACATGTGTATTATTACAGGTATGAGCACTTGGGTATCAGGCCAGTTATTCAACATTACGAAGGTACGTGGTCTATACATTTGTGGGGGTGGCGGCTGGACCCAGCCCGTCTGACCTGGGAATGTCTGGGTACTGGCTTAGAGTGCCTGCATATATGCACTGTTACATACTGGAAGTCGTACACCTTGTTTGTTGTAGCATAGTCTACATACAGGCCTGCTGACTGTAGCTTTGTTTGTATGCATGTTTGCCTGTTATGTTCCTGAAACACTGATTCCACCTGCAGTGCAGATATACAGTGCCCCTGTGGATCCCTAGTGACATCTGTGTTGCTTACTGTACTGATGTCCATGTGTCACTTGACAGCATGTCACTGTTTGTCCTGTTTGCATGTAGCTTGCCTGTAACACATTGCATATGACTTACCTCACATTTGCTCAAGACAGCATTCATATATGCCAGCACTAACAATTCAGGAGCACTACACCCTCACATAGTCACCTTGAGTACCTTGTTCCCCATTGGCCCTATGTGTCGTTACTTAGTATGGGAGTCACAATGCTATGGTAGCATGTGCAAAGGTCACCTGTTGATCTACTCTCAGGTCCAGTTGGTGAATCTGTGAGTCATGTGGCAATGTTACAGCTGCCTCATGTACACAGACACTGTCTCCCCTTCCCATACATGTACAACACATGTGAGAGATGCAATCACATAGCCAAACTCTGGGCTAAGCTCTGTTTACACAGCACTGGCATTCCCTGTCAGGTGGAGTGGGATACTACAGTGAATACAGTACCAGTCTCACATAGACCTGCCATGGCCACAATCCAAACACAGACACACACAGTTACATTATTGGGCTTTCCGAATAGCATCCTGCCTGAGCAGCTTACACCTGCAAAGCAGACACACAAGCAAACATTACGCCAGAGCAGAGCACATGCAACACATAGATCACAAAGCCTGTGTGCCAAACAGTGTCAGGCCATACGGCTGGACAACACACCTGCTATGGTTGTAAGAGGTACCTCTATTGACACGTACACGGTGGTCCTGCTCCCAGGCTGAGCAAGGTGACGGTTACGCTGTGCTGCCCGTCGGGCACTATGATCCACCACATAACACAAGCAAAGCAGTCACTCCAAGGCATGTAGCAGTATGACTCAGTCATTGTCTGGGCCAGTGTGTATGACCTCTGATGCACCTCTCTAGACTACATGTTAGGGGACATGGAGGGGTTCTCTGAGGTTGTGGCACAGGCTGGTATGACCCTGGCTTTGGGTAGCATCTCAACCTCACCATGAATGCTGCCACAATATGTAGACAGGATCATCAGTTTCTGTACTTAACGTATCTTTCAGTGACATCCAAAGGGGATCCAATGCCTGTCAGTGTGGGATTACATGCTGGACATGCCACATTGCTTTGCTTGGGACAGCTTGCACCTGTCACCCATGGGCCGTTGTATATTGGCAGAGGCTGTTGCTACACACATACTGCCTTTGTATGCAAGGCTGACATTACATAGCCACCTACACAGGTATCACACGGGATGGGACAGTAATAGCAATGCTACTCAACAGCAGCAGTGTAAACCTCAAGATGCATGCAGTGGAAACTGTCCTTAGCATGGGGTACAGCAATATCCATGCAGTAACAGACTCCTGGTACAAGGCTCCCAGGTGCACACCATCAGTGCCAGGTCATTCCTGATACCATGCTTGTCATCCCCTACACATGCACCAAAACAGAACAGGGGGGATGTATCCAAAGGCACCTCAGATACACACACCCCCAGGTTGGTGGCACTGCACAAAGCATCAGAGCCTTTCCATGTGCAACACACAGTGGGTTAGACTGCCTTCAGGTTCATAGCCTGGCACACACCACACTCCCATACCCAGGAAACCCACTAGGCCTTCCTGACAACACTGGGAATATGACGGTCTCTACATACACCATTATATGGTTGTACTGCAACTACCCAAACATACAGTGTGAGCATTATTCTAGCTGCAACACCATATCTGAAGGTGTCTTATCATTCATTCCCTGCATTGCTATGGAACAACTTGTTACCACAACATGCTGCACCTGTTCATCACCAACATGTGGACGATATGCTCCAGACCAATCATGTATCCCTCGCTGGTGGGATGACACCATCTACAACCAACACTGTATAGTCACATACCACATGCAGCCCCTGCACAGAACACCCCAGTCATACAGTTGTCTGATGCATATTCCATGTATTCACATGAGGCAGGCTTCGGACATGGGAACTCTTGCAGTTCAAAGGTACATATGTGTAGGTGGCACACACATACACCATGTGTATTGACATTACTGATATAATGTATGTCGTAAAATATTGAGAACACCCCCCCACACACATGGACAAACTGTGTGACAAAATTACACATGGCATTTGTAGAATACAAACCCCTACCTAACTACGTTAGATCACTTGTGAGAGTCGCATTAGCAGAGCACACTATTTGCATTACTGGGGGGAATTGCTTTTTCCTGCTGTACCTATAGGGTGCTGACATCATCAGTGTTTAGACAGTGAAATATGCAGCATGTTTTGTGTAGTAATAGTTACCAAAAGGGACATTTCTCATACACATGGAATTGCACACACTACTCCTCCATACATAGTCACACACACACTGGGAACTTGCAGGATTCAAACCCCTACCTAGCTAGATTATGACACTAGTGAGAACCGCATTAGCAGAGCACGCTGCTTGCATTACTGGGGGGGGGGGGTTGCTTTACCTGCTATACTTATAGGGTGCTGACATCATCAGTGTTTAGACAGTGGAATATGCAGCATGTTTTGTGTAGTAAAAGTTGCCAAAAGGGACATTTCTCATACACAAGGAATTGCACACACTACTCCCCCATACATAGTCACACACACACTGGGCACTTGCAGGATTCAAACCCCTACCTAACTATGTTATGACACTTGTTAGAGACGCAGTAGCGTGGTGTGCTATTCACATTACTAGCTATAATTTCTGCTCCTGACATATGTATAGTGTTCTGACATCATTATGGATGAAGAGGTATGTACATCTGTTACTATCCATCAGTGAGGGGGAGAGCATATCTATGCATTAACTTTGCACAGGCACAGTGGCCTACTGTACTGTGGAGGCAGACACCAAATACACTGTGGCTAGCCTTCTGTATTCCCAAGGGACAACAGTCAGGTATTGCACTCTACAGCCATATGTTTACCTGTCAGATGCACGTATCTGTTGCTCATATACTGTTTGTGGGTGTTTATTGCCATAGTCTTCCTTATCTCTATAAATGACGTGTGTACTGTGGGAGATGTTTGCATATGAGTGGGATCCAGTACTTTACTTATGTCTCTGTTGTAACTTCACTGTGTGCACTGGGCAGATGTCTGTATTGTGGGAGGTTCCTGTGTTAACACATAGAAATGCCAGATATGTGTGTGCAACTGCTGAACTGTGACATGGCCTAAGTGTGTGAGCATGCCCAGTTCACAGTTTCTATGGCTTCTTGTGCCCTAGTCCATTTGTAATGCTAGTCAGAGAGTGTTTGTCCTTCAACACACATTTACTGGTGTTTGCCATGACATATGTCACGGTTAGTGTGCTGTGCCTCTGTCTACCCATGACATACAGGTGATATCCAGGGTACACCTGCCATCTCCCATCCAGTCATCATGATTCCTCTGGATGACAGTCACTGAGGGACTCCCTGGATATCCTGTAGTGGGAGTTTAGTCGTGAGTGGAGTGAGCTTCTGGGTTGTAGACCAATCCGTACAGCATGTCCTGTTTATGTCTGTGCTGGGGTTCAGGCCTGTCAGCTGCATAGGTCACCAGCATTCAGTGTTTACATGGTGCCAAATGTCCATTGATACCAGGTTTGTCATGGCTCTATACATCAGGCACAGTTCACCTCCAGCCAGGCAGTATGGCACTGTGTGGAGCTGCAGTTACTTTACTCAAGCAACACATGGCATCTGTTACAGCTCTGCAATTCTCCTGGTGGGGTATCTGTGTGGCCATTCCAGTTGCTGCAGGTGTCTGCTACGGTACATCCCTGAAGGGCCATTGTACACAATTGTGAGGCTGCTGATGGATGACTGGAGAGGTACATTGACCTACCCTAACCAAGTTGTGCTTACCTTCATGATAAGGTGGGTATATGGTATGTTTCTGTAACCACTACAGACACATGGTTGTCACATGCAGGATATGTATCACCTTGTGTCCCCAGGTCTCTTATTGCACCTGATGTACTTACTGGGTTAACACCTATGTGGTAATTTCTGGCCATGAACTGTGTTTCCACAGGGGTTGACTATACCCTATTCTGCATTTAGCTTGTTGACATGGTTGTGGAACCACTTGTGTGTTTCTATGTGTGCCTTTTGTAGGTTGCTTGTGTCAGCTGGAGGGTCCGATATGGTGGCCAGTTTGTTGTCCTCTGCAAACCTGTTCAGACAGAGTCCTTCCACGTTGGCCTGTACCTATGTGACATATATAGCATACAAGAGGGTTCCCAGGACCATGCCTTGTGGGATGCCAGTTGTACCTGGTTTGCAGTCTGCCATGGCTACAGCATGTCTGCCAGGTCAGTTCTGTCCTTGAGCTTGTTTGAAACCCATCTGCTTGCATAGGGGTTTATAGTTAGGCTAGTGAGCTTATCTGTACCACCAACTAAGTTATTGTATGGAAGGGTTTAGCAAGGTCCAGATAGGCTGTGTGATCGACATTCCTCACATCACTGGGCTTGGTGCATGTTTCACATGAGTCAGACATGTGTACGGATCAGGATCTGCCCTATGACAGCCACACTGGGTAGGGTCCAATGTCTCTAGGTACCCAGTCTCGTTATTCATGGGATCCATGATCATCCACTACATTACTTTGCCAACCTAGATATTCGGGGTTGAGGGGTGATAGTTTGCAGTATCCATTCAGGCACCCCCTTTGTGGTGTGGGACCACTGTTGCTGTACACCGCTCTTTGGGTACATATTCTGTGGTAGGACTGATAGTGCACAGTAATGCTATTTGCTGTTCCATTCTTCTTACAGTACTTGTTGGACACAACCCAAAACACCATCTGGTACCATTGATGTTGTGTGCTGTGCTTTGTGGATGCTAGCTGTTACCTCAGCATCTGCAATGTCAGGGGGCCAGCACTCTCCTGGGATAGATATTTGGCAGTTAGGTGCTGGTGGGGAGTTTGCAAAGAATCTGTTAGGTAGGATGGTGGCAATGTGTGTGGGTTTGGTGTGTTGTTTGTGAAATTAGAGTGCTGCAGAGCATATCTGTGGATTACCACCATGGTTTCTACCATCAGGTAGGACAGCTGTGTAATAATCCTTTGTGTCCTGCACAACTTGTATCATCATAGGTTCATAGGTTCATACTAGGCTATCTGCCCTGGCCTTGTTTGAGCACGGAGAGACTGTGTCCGGGTCTTGACACCCCTTGCAATATGCATATCATGCCCACGTAGGGTTTACTTTCCTAGATGTGACACAGGGATGGCCCCCAGTGTACACCTGCTATCTCACATGCACTTCAACGGATTTCCCTTGTTGAGTTTGTGTGTGGAGCTCAGCCTATCATGGACTGGGATTCTGTTCCAGAGTGTCCTGAGCCTCTGGGTTATGGATCTGTCCCTCCAGCACATCCTATTAATCTATGTGTAGCGGTTCAGATATCTCACTGTGGTGTGTCTGCTGGATATGGGGTTTCTGCAGTGGAGCATGTCCATTCATTCTGGATTGGGCATGGCCTTGTACATCAGGCATACATCACCTCTGACTGTGCAGTATGCTTCTGAATTGGGCTGTGGTTTCTTCAGCCAGGCTGCAGATGTGCAAAGTTTGAACCCTTTATACTGTTGGTGGGGTACATTTGGGGTCTTTCTGACTGCTGCATGTGTAAGGTAAGGTACATGCGGACTGGGGCATAGTTTTCATGTATGGGCCTGATAAGGGAAGGGTATGGGGGCACAGTGACCTCTGTAGCTCTACATGTGTATCCTTCCATATTAAGGTTGGCAATATAGCAGGTCTTCCTAGCCACCTTGGCAATGTGTGTGTCACATGACAGGTTGCCGTCCACTAGTGTCCCTAGGTCCATGACTGCTTCTTCCATACATAATGGATTGCCACCTATGCCATACTTTGTGTGTGCCTTGTTTGGTATTTGTTGGGACATTCATACTCTGACGTGTCTTCAGGTAGGCTGGCTGGGGTACCTGGGTTTGTGTGTTGGGTCTGTAGCAGGCTTCAAACAGGTACACAGTTTGAGACAGTGTTACTCGCCTGTGGATAGTCCATGCTGCTTCTTGCTGTGGTACCAACCTGGGGGTGTGGTTATTCTTGATAATTACAGGTAGCCACACTCCTATTGTCATGTGTTCCATGTCTTGCAGCTGTAGAGCATGGTATGAGGCATAACCTGGTAGTATTAGGGTGCTCTTCTGGGCCTTGCCCAGGTTTCTGTTACAGAACACATATTACCATTCTCCATGCTGTGGTGGGTTTGGTCTGCATGCACCTTGCAGGTTAGACTTCTGGCATTGGGTAGCATTACGTCCAGGTTATTATCCCTTGTGCTACCTATATTGGTGGGTTTGTGTTTCCAGACTTACCTATTCCAGGCACAGTGGGGGTAACAGCAGCCTTTGCCAGTATCTACACAGCCAGGTGTGCTGGGTGCATGTCATCCCTAGCAGGTGGGGCATCATGTCTTGCTTGGCATGTCAGCCCAGGCTGTCAGCCATGTGTTCCCCCTTGCTAACAGCAATACCTCAGCCAATTATTGTACTTGATCTTGCTGTCTTCATAGTGTGGCATCATGCTTGGTGAGGGTGAGATGTTAGGTTGGGTCTTCATGATTGCATATACTAGATGGTGTTACATTGCTTAACATATGGCAACCGTGCCTCAGGTGGCGCTGCAGGGCTGCCTCTGTCGGATGCACATACTACACTCCCTGTACATGTTTGAGAGGCAGGTTATGTCATTTTAGGCATCCCTGTTACTATATGAGTGAGTCAGTGAGGGGTATCATTCCCAAGGTTCCTACTGAGCCAGTGTATGTGCTATGTGGTGCCTCTTTGCCAAGGCCAGGGCATACTGGGCACGCCTCCTTCTGCCTACTGGGGCAGGCTCAGGTTGTTCCTCCTCTGAGTCACACTCTGCCTGTGATGGCCTTGGCAATGGTGGGGGCTGTTTGGCCCGGCCCTATGCTGGTCCTGCTGCAGCTGTTTACACATATTATGTAGTATAGCACATACCGTGATAATTTGGGTACATGTAGTTGGTGAGTACTGAAAGGCTCCACCAGATGTGTCCAGACACCGGAACCGTGACTTGAGCAGCCCAAACACACACTCTATTACATTACGTGTTTGTGCGTGTGCCTCATTATGGTGTTCCTGTTCAGGTGTGTGTGCGTTTCTGATGGGTGTCATCAGCCACGGCTCCAGTGCATAACCTGCATCCCCCACTAAGTGTCAATGTGGGATGTCCCCATTGGTGAATGTCTGGTACAGCTGCGTCAAATGCCAGATATGGGAATCATGGTAGCTCCCAGGGCAGCCAGCACACACATTCATTATTATGCCCTGGGCATCACACATGACCTGGCAGTTGATGGAGAGTAAGCCCTTGCGGTTAATGTAGGCCCTACCCCGCTCACCGGCTGGTGCTTTGATGCATATGTGCGTGCAGTCTATTGCACTCACTACCTCAGGGTATTCCGCTATTTGCTGGAAGAGACGCATATTTCTGGCCAATACCTCACGGGCATTGGGGAAATATACATGATCAGTGACATGTGCTAACATGGCATCCAGGAACTGGTGCAGTACTCTGGAGGCTGATGCCTGTGATATCCCCATCATATCACCAGTTGGTCTCTGGAAGGTACCTGTTGCTAGTATTCTTAGACCAACACATACCTTGGTTTCCACTGGGATGGGTTCCCCTCTGTTGGTTCTGTGTGTGAGGCGTGGCCTGCACAGCTTGACAATTTGCAGCAGGAGGTCTCTGTCCACTCTATAGCGCTCCACTGTCTCCAGCTCATGTAACCCCTGATAGGTGACTCTAGGCCTGTACACTCTTCTCCATTTCCTCACTGTAGGTTGTCTGGCAGCATTTCCATTGTCACCACCCTCAGCAAGTCTCCTATGTCTCCTTATGACAGCTATGGCAGCCCCTAGCATGTTTGGTCTGAGTGCAGCTTTTTCAGTTTTCAATTCTACTAGCTTACTCCTGTCTTGCAGTATCTCTTGAGAGAAACATACTGCAATGCTGTTTGCAGTGTTTTAAGTGCTGGGCTGGGCTTGTATTCTGCCTGTGTAATTGCCTGCTTCTAATTGTTTTCACCTGCTACCTCTACAGGTATTCCCTGCTAGTTTCCTACTATTTCTCCTGCTTCCTTTTCCTCTCTGTTTCCTCAGGGGGAGCAGCACGCATACCAGCGAAAACACGCTCACAGTGGCTACCATGTGCACACGCATGCTTACACGGACTAGAATCTGCTTATTCGGGTTAAAACACACGCACACCAGTGCACACAGGTTTACAGACATTTAAACAGGCTCCTACATGCTTCCTCTGCCTTACACGCACGCACTCTGTATTAATCGCTCCTCCCAGTGTGCACACGCGCGCATGCACTTACAGCAAGAAACTTTGGTGTTGGCCACAGTGCACACCTTCCATTTCTTGACTTTCCCATGCTTATCTGTTGACACTCCTCTTTTTCTGCTGTGTGATTGATATGTTTCAGATACCACTTTGCTCCAATGAGCTTGCTTTCTTCCTGACATTCCCCCCTGTGATGTCACCTATCTCCTAGTCTGTTACTCCCACTTATGTAACTCTTACACTACACGGACTGTGCTCATTTGCTATGTGACAGTGTGATTCACTATCCTACCATTCATTTACATAGGATTGCCTACTAATGCTTAGTTACAAGTCTTACACTCAGCTTCCCCCCTAGACGGTGGCCATGTTGTTTTTGGTCTGCTAGTCCCTGCATTGCAAATCCATGCATTACATGAAACTCACATTTGTGGGTTTCTAACCTTCATTTTTCAGTTTTATATAGCGCAGCCCATCTGTGCGGGCCTGCACTGCGTTTAAACATCGCCATCTCCGGAAAAAAAAAATCTTTTTTTTCATGTTTGCATCAGTTTACCATGCCAATGGCCATATATTTGGCCATAGGCATGCTGTCTGTAACATTTGCACACTTTATTTGGAGCTGTCATGGCTCCGTTGTGTTATTTGCAGTAATGTACTCAGTTGTCAACTGAGTACATTACTGCAATGAACACGACTCTTACACTGGCTGGTTTCAGCTTCGTGGATCGCTAATCTACCTCATTTGCATGCCTTTCGGCTGCAAGTGGGGTGATTAGCATATCCATGCCCTGGCCATGTAAGAGTCGTTTTAGCTTTCTCTTACATGGGATTTTGGGCTGTTCCTGGATCGCGATGGCTGCATGGAGTCTTACACGGCTCTTAGACTCCGTGCAAGCCATCGTGAATCCTGCCCTGTGTGTATACATGTATACATATATATATATATATATATATATATATATATATATATATATATATATATATATAGATATATATATATATATATATATATATATATATATATATATATATATATATATATATATATATATATATATATATATATATATATATATATATATATATATATATATATATATATATATATATATATATATATATATATATACACATATACACATATATCTATATATCAATATATCTATATATGTAAATAGATAGAGAGGTATGTACAGATAAATAGAGATATATAGATAGATAGACTATGTATATACATAATATAATAGATACATACATATATACAGATAGATATGAATGTCTATAGATATGTATATATATATATATATATATATATATATATATATATATATATATAGTTATATAGTGGTGTGTATGTATATATATATATATATATATATATATATATATATATATATATACATATATATATATGCGGTGACCAAGGCATGGACTGAACAGTGTTGATACTGCAGTACCATACTCCATTCCAAAACATGTTACCCACTAACTACCACATAGGTGGTTGCCCGCCTACCACTGGAGGTGTCAGAAGGGAACATGGGACACAGGTGTACAATAGCCTCCCCTTTGAGATCTACAGTGGCACACTAGTCTTGTAATCCCTGTACATGGTACGTGTCATCACAAAAGGTGTGTCAGCTAGGGAAATGTAAGTCAGTGTACCCCTGTACACCTCACAATGTCATATGCAGTATGTACCACCCATGAGAACTACAGCAAGTGGAAAGGCCACAGACATACCTAACAAAGACTGATAATGCCCTCAAACACATTCCCTATGCAGACTGTCTCTCAAAACCACAGCTAGAGTGCCTTGCATACTTCCTACACAGAGGTTACCACTGCTGGACAGACACACCCATACCAGTTGGCCGACCACCATGGCAACAACTCACAATCCGTCCAGCCTACATGACCTAGGTAATCCTTGTCACCGCACTAAACAGCACATGCTGGAGGTACAGGTTTCTATAAACAAATATGCCATACATTGGAGTAAACCACCCAGCATTAACAAACAAGGCTCCTTATTCGTAGATGTCATACATACCCCTGATGAATGTTATGTAGATAGGTAATATGCCCTGTGTGTCACCTCTGTGTAACCGTTTCACAGGAGCAAGTAAAATCACATTACATGTGTCCCAAAGGGCAGGGTAGCATATGGCTAGGCTGCCCTAGGACCAGGGCCAATAGCATAGTACCTACCTATGACACAATGCACACACACATGTACTCAGTGCAATACCAGCTATGTGACATTGAATGAGTGTGACACTGATTCTGTGCAAGGTCTGTAAAGGTGTGATAGCTTAGTGTGAGTTTGTGTCTGTCATGGTAGTTGTTGTCCTTGGTGTGAGGCCAGAGAAAGATGTGTCAGTTATCGGGATGCAAACATAGTATATTGGCATATGTTGTGCCATACTTCCCTGTGTATGACTGCGGTGTCCCATCATAGGCAGAAGCAATACATGTATGCTCAGTAAGTGGTACTGCTGTTGAATCCAGCTCACATATGAACTGTTGTACTACCTGATGTTGTAGGTATAAACACTACACATGGTGTATGCTCACATTCCCTGGTAACACTGTCTGGTGTGTTTCCTGTAGTCTGCACAGATTACATACCTCATGCATAGGTATCTGTAAGTAGGGGCACACAGTACTATAAGGTACACAGTTAATGTCCAACTTTGTTGGCATACAGTTGTGTGTTGTATGTATGTGTAATGTGTGTGTAATGATGCCTGTACCATGGCTGCAAACACATGTGTGTTGCAGGGTATGTGCATGCACCTGGCAGCATGTATACTCTGTGACAGCAGTATGCTGGCTATAGTAACAACTGTGCACATATGTCAGGTAGGGGTATGGCATCAAAGACTAGGGTGAATTACCATTGAAACTGTAAATGTGCATTGCATTCATTGTTTGGGATGACAATATTCTTCATCCATTAGCTTGATACATACCCCTAATGTGAGGTTGTGAATTGTATCCCACACAGTGTGCCGAGTGCTTGTGTGTACTAGTTTGTTGTATGGAGTGTGGCAGGCACTGTCAGACAGTTGTGGTCTAAGCACTGATATGTGGTATCGAACATGTGTATCCCCTGATAGACAGACAGATGCTACATATGGCAGTTAAGTGATATCATTACATTAGAATATTAAGTGTGCCACATGACTTGCTCACATATTTTTGTTTTCCTTCTAGGGTGAAGGTGCATCAGTGAAACCCACCTTATACAGCAGCAGAGGATCAGGAGATCCACCAGAGCCTGGTGCAGAATTACTGTGTGCTGTTTTCCAGAACCAGCATGAGAGGGCTGCACTGTTGCAAGATCTTGTCCATGGGGTAAATGACATAGGCATGCATAACTGGACATATGAGCAGGTATGCCATCACTGCAGTGATTTAATTAGTCATGTCCGGCAGCATGCATCTGATATCCACAGACAACAGCTTGCCACAGGCGGTGGGGTACCTATCCACCCCCCTCACCAGTGTGGAGGAGCACCTCGTAAGTGTTGTGGCTCCAGGCCAACAACAGCAACATCCACAAACATGTCTCATCATGGAGGCCGGAGCCACCCAGCATGTTGAAATGGAGCGTACAGGTAGCATGCCATATCTGTAGTTGACTGTTCTCTGTACTGATAGTTTATGCATGTGTGAGATGTGTACTGTTTGTGTAGCTGTTAACCTACCTATTATTCTGCAAGGTTGATATTCTGAACATAATCTGTACACCTGTGAAAGCCACCTGTTGTATTACTGTACTTTATCACAGTATCAATGGCACAGTTGTGGCCACTGGCAGTCACTCTCATATTTTTGCAGGTCCCTCTGCAGTGACAGCAAGGCAGCCAATCGATGCTGGTGAGTGTGTAATAACAATACTATTGCTAATGACATGTGCATGTCATATGGAGGTGTAGTCTGTGCACATGTAACACACCTACGCATAATGCATGCTGTGCATGTTAGCTGTGAGACTATGCATATCCCATTATTCTCAATAGCTGCCTCACTCACATGCAGTACACAGAGCACGACACACGTATGGCAACACAGTACTGCCATTGTATAGGCATACCTGATACACATGTATACAACACACACATGTTTGGCATACACACTACACCTTAGCCTGCTACACATGTCCAATTATGACACCTGCTGTATGGCCACCCTTCAATATCCCACTTATCATCTACACAGCACCCATAATATACCTGAGGGGTAGAGGCCTATCATGTCTTTGTGCAACAGTCTTGAACAAATAATACATTCATGTTAGGCAATGCTCACTATTGGCCACCTTACAAACCCATGTAACAAGTGGCTGTGTAATTGTGGATGTAGTCATGTTACTGCACGTCAGTTACAGCATGCTAGCTGCCTGTCTGGCACACATTATTATTGTTGACTGACCAGAAGAAGCATGTTGATCATGGCTCACGTTACTACACCACATCCAGTTCCACCGACTACAAAAGTACACATAGCAGTCATTGCATAGCACCATCATGTGTTGTGTCAAGTACATGTATACTGTTATTAACAAGGGCTGTCTACACTTGCACTGCATGTTCCTGTGAAACACATAATCTGCATGCTGACACGTGTGCAGTGATGTTTTTCCTTGTGATACTGTCATCCACCCTAAAACAGTATCGTGTATGTGTTGGATTGCAGGTGTGTCTGTGTTTGTATCTGCTGTACTGAGGAGTGTGCCTGTGTGCTTGTGTGCCTGTGTGCCTGTGTGCTTGAGTGCCTGTGTGCTTGTGCGCCTTTGTGCTTGTGCACCTGTGTGCATGTGTGCCTGTGTGCATGTGTGCATGTGCACCTGTGTGCCTGGGTGCATGTGTGCATGTGTGCCTGTGCACCTGTGTGCATGTGCGCCTGTGTGCCTGTGTGCATGTGTGCATGTGTGCATGTGTGCCTGTGCACCTGTGCACCTGTGCGCATGTGTGCATGTGTGTATGTGTGCATGTGCACCTGTGTGCATGTGCTCCTGTGTGCATGTGCACCTGTGTGCTAATATCGTGTACACATTTGTAAACTGTGTTTCCTAGCTTCCTCTCACAGGTTCTGATGTTGCTCTGGTGGAGTGCAGCAGGGAACCTGAAGCCACTGCTGGGGATAGTGATTATGATGATACATGTGTAATGGCACAGGGAGGTGTGACAGGGTCTGTCGTTGGTAAGCCAATTGACACTACACAGCAGCCAACCCCATCAATGCGCACAGTCATCCTGCCTATGCATCCATTGTCACCAATGTCCTTAGCTGAGGGACAGCATACAGTGGGCATTGACCAGGATAGTGTGGTATCACTGGCACATGCATCCCCTCACAGCAGCCATGGCCAGATTCCTGACATGGTACCACATAGGCAGATGTCCAGGGGTTCTCCTGGGAGCATCCATGGTCGTACTGCCCCTGTCAGACATGCCACATAGGTCTTTCAACCTCAGCTATGTTCCGGGCTGTAATGCAGGCACAGGCACATATGGAATGGTACACCAGACAGAGTATGAGGAAGCTTAGAGCACATTGCACCGCTATGAATGACACTATGCGTGACGTTGCGTATGCCATCCATAACATCAGCAAGGTCATTGATAGACGTTGGGGGGACACATTAGATCTCTTCCACAACTACATGTCCAGGAGCCAGGACAGTGCAGGACAGTTGAGGCATCAATGTGCACATATGCCAGCAACATTATCAGCTGGCAGTCGTCATGGATGACAACAAACCTGTGGCCGTTCCCATAGTGCCAGTACCAGCCCCAGTAATGCTGGGTCTGTGCTGTCATTAGACCGTCCTAGAAGTCCATGTGCACATGGCTCTGGACAGTCCCAGCAGGGACATGTGTCCAGTCAACAACCCACTGCATAAAGACAACAAATAGTGAAAACAAACTGGAGCATAAAAAGAAAACAAGTTTAATATGAGCGCTTTCGGAAAAGGCGATGCTTCTCCTTCTTCAGATACATAAAAAATACACTTTCACAAGATTATATATTGTTGCTTGGCATCAATTAATCAATTAAAACAAGAATTAATTAAGTTGATTAAAGGGGAAACATGCATTAAGATAACTGATAAAACGCGTAACATAAATCCATACAAATATTGTAGTCATTGAACTTGAACGCATTTTAAAATGTATGCAACTAAAACATGTTATGTACCACTATAAAAACCTAAAATATTATAAAAAGTAGTAATACACCTAACTAATTTATATAATATATTATTTTGAGGATTCCAAATTTATAATAATAAATTTTACATTCACTACCTCTTCAGAGCTAAAAATTTAAGAAAACATTTGACTGAAATAGATTCATTAAGGCCTGGGAATACATATGCTATAGTCCTAATTTGCCAGTAAAGCTCTTCCATTTCTAATTTGATCTGCCATGGGCCACCTCTTTCATCCTGTACTACTTGTTTAAGTATGGAGAATTTAAAATGATGGTCTGGGCAATCCTGTACATGCCTAGCCAATGCATTAGTCATATCTTTCCTACTAATAGCATATTGGTGTTCGTAGATACGTTGCTTAATCTTTCTTTCTGTCTTACTGATATAAAAAGTGGAACATTCTTGACAACAAGCTGAGTAGACAACTCCCTTGGAATTACAAGTGTATCTACCCTGAACCTTGGAATATTTGTCCCTAATTTTAAATTGATAGGCTGTGTTTAAATGCCTACATTGTTGACATGTTCCACATTTTATCATACCCTTGTTCTTCTGGGCAGAAAGATTAGTAGGAAAATGTAACAATGCTTTTAAATTAGCCCCTCATCTAAAAGTAAGTATTACTACTTTTTTATAATATTTTAGGTTTTATCAGTTACCTTAATATTAAACTTGTTTTCTTTTTTATGCTCCAGTTTGTTTTCGCTATTTGTTGTTTTTATCCAACAACCCACTGCATCTGATGACAGTACCCCAGTCTGGCTTAGTACCTGATACCATCCATAGCACCCTTGCCAGGTACCGTGTCCGTGGCCAGAGACAGTGATCTGTATGACCTGGCAGGTACAGTCTGTGGCTGTCCACAAACACCTGTATATGGCAGCCACGTGGTGGAACTGTGTGCATGCATACGCACACATAATGCTAACACCTAGGGCTAACACATACACACACACACATTGCAGCAACATTGTCCCATGTTGTACTGTTGTTCCTCACTAACACACACACACATACATGTCAATTGGATGTGTCAATGGCAGACTCTGGCAAACCAAGTACACACCCTGTGCATATGATGAAACAGTGCCACCTCCTGCCATCTGTAACATTGATGCAGGTACAGGGTAGCATGGTGCTGATGCACAGGGTGACAACATAGCACTGTAGTAATATTATCATGGTGCTAACAGTACAGTGTAATGATATTGTTGTGGGTATATTCTAGCATGCATTATGCATTACCTATGTTTGTCATTGTAGTTTTGTATACACCAGTGTTAATGCCCAAAGTGTACTGTCTGTATGTGTTGGGGTGTGGGTAGTACATGTGTGATGTTTGCAGCACTGAGTTGCAGGTGTACATTTGTGAACATGGTTAGAATGGAACATGACATGGTTTGACAGTATGCTGTGGGTGATACGGTTTCCAAATGTCAATGGTCTGCATTCTGGTAGTATACACAGCTTACATAGCCTGACATTCAGTGGTCATTACATGGTGTCTCCTCAACTTATACACAGATGTAGGAACCTGGTGTCAGTGATATCCCTGCAGTACTACACTATACCAGTAGAGATTCTTACTGAGCCACACACATCCCTGGGAACAATACTCTTTAGCATATAGCAGTCTCACTATGGATATGTCCATCCAAGACTGCAAATACATACAGTGGCCTACAATGCATTCAAAACATGACACACCTAACCACCACAAGGGTATCATATGGACAGATACCTGTTTTCCAAGCCATGCTGTATTGCTGTAACACAACTGTGGCATTGGCATCGGCATGTAGTTAACATAGTATTCCAATAGTACCATGTAGGTGGTAGCATCCATCATGTAGAACGGGTAATGGTGTGTACATGTGGACAAGTGTTATCTTGTCTTTCCTGTGATATTCACATTTCTAAAGATATTCTGCAGTCCCTCGGTGTATCATCTAAGCAAGAATGTGTCTGTATGCATATCGGCAACAGTTACCATACACCTACACTGGGTGCCCATCACTCACATACTTTGCTGTGTTTTAACATGTCTGATATATACTCCAGACATGAACCCTTACCCACATTAATCTATCAAAGCTTTCATGGGTGTGTGTCACATAGTTGGCCTAGGGCACAGATCACTGCAGTAGCCTGCATTGTCACCAACATACATGTATGGCCTAAGGTCTGGTAAGCTGTAGCACATGCTGGCAAAGGTAACAACTGTATTCATATGGGGCAGGCTTCACACATAGGAACTATTAAAGGTCACATGTACATATCTGTATGTGGCACACACATACCTGATGTGTGCATTGAAATTACTGTTATAATAATATGTCATACAATAATAAAAGCAAAACATACTGACAAACGCACACATGGCATTTGTAGGATGCAAACCCCTACTTAACTATGTTATGATACTTAAGAAACACGCATTAGTTCAGCACGCTATTCACATTACTGAATGATTTCCCTTCTTCTGCTGTATTTATAGGGTGCTGACATCATCAGTCGGGAATGTGCATCTCTTAGTGTGTTATCCCAGTCTTCAAGAAGGCCATACAAGCACACAGCGCTTGCAGGATTCAACCCCTGACCTAGCTATGTTATGATACTTACGAGAGACGTATTAGCACAGCATGCTATTCACATTACTGGATGATTTCCCTTCTTCTGCTGTATTTATAGGGTGCTGACATCATCAATCTTTCCAAAGAAGAATGTACATCTTTAATTATCCCTCAGTATGGGGGATAACAATATCTGTGCATTAACAGACACCTAGTTCAGGGTCACATATGCACACTGGCACTGCCAGGTTATGTTCTATAGCATGCTTCCTGATCACAGGACTTGTAAAACACAACACAAGTAGGGGGTGTATCCATATACATCAGATACACACACCTCTGGGTTGGTACCACTGCACTAAGCATGACAGGCCATACATATACAACTACCATTGTGCAAAACTGCCTTTTGGTTTGGTGTGTAGTTCAGACCACCCCCCCATACCCAGTAACCACACTTGGCTTTCCTGGGAACAGTTTATGATATGCAGGTCTTCACACACACCATTTTAGTGGTTGACTTCAGGTACACAAATAAGGACTGGTGATACTACTCAGGCCCTCAACAACATCACCCTACAGCCGCTACAAACCAGTCACCACACCCACAAGGGGGAATACATATTGGACCTGATCATCACCAACATGGGGACTCTATATTCCACACCAGAGGTAGAACCGTCATTGTTAAGATCAGACCATACACAACTTTCCCTGGACATCCATATCCCAACCACATCCCCAGCCAAGGAAATCACTATAAAGAATTTCTCAAAAGCAGACTTTGCACTTGTGAAGACTGGGGTGGAATACTTCAAAGGCCCCATGCTGGAGGATAATACAGCCCAATCTGCAGAATCCTTTACAGGTGCATTGTATGAGAACCTGCAGGTATGCATTGATCATGCTATCCCAAATAAAACCATGACTCCTTGAAAACAGGAGACCTGTCTGGTTGACCCCAGCCATATATAAGCTGTACAACAGACGGAGGAAGCTACTAAATAACAGAGCAAAATCCCACAGACCCACAAAGATCATAACCTCTCCTGTGCTAAAAACATTGACAGAGTCATTGCAAAGACCTTTATATAACCCTCCTTATCACATGGGTGTTTGCATGTAGATCATGGGAGGTCATTGTGGCCCCCTACTAGTCACACAAGAGCTCATGTTTGACTACAATGTCCCTTTTGGGGTGTACCTTACCCAACACCTGCGGCAACTACAGTGAACACAACAGTACCTCCCCCAAGAGGATCTCAACTAAAGGATCTCCAGCTCTACTCAGTTGCTTAACGCCTACTCAGAGGTGATCTATGCCTGATGTATGCAGCCATTTCAAACCCAGAAGTAATGGACATGTTCCACCTCACAACATCCAAGACCCTTACAGCTACACACTCCAAGGACTTAAACCTCAGCACAAAAATAAATAGGACATGCTGCAGGGACAGATTCATTACCCAGAGGCTCCCCTCACTCTGGAATTGAATCCCAATTAAAGTTAGACATAGCCCCTCGCCAACCCTCTTCCAGCGAAATACAGCCGCATGGATGGGAAATTGCAATTTCACCCCTGGGATCTCCACTGTGTCCCTGCTTGACAGAGGCACAACAAATAAGCCTTAAAGGGTGCCTTCTGTGACCTACTTTACAGAGGCACAGTAGGCTACTTTACTGGGGAGGTGGACGCTAAATACACTCTGCCTAGGCTTATGAATTACCTAGGGCAGACAGCCTAGTATTGACTTCAGGTACACAAATAAGGACTGGTGATACTACTCAGGCCCTCAACAACATCACCCTACAGCCGCTACAAACCAGTCACCACACCCACAAGGGGGAATACATATTGGACCTGATCATCACCAACATGGGGACTCTATATTCCACACCAGAGGTAGAACCGTCATTGTTAAGATCAGACCATACACAACTTTCCCTGGACATCCATATCCCAACCACATCCCCAGCCAAGGAAATCACTATAAAGAATTTCTCAAAAGCAGACTTTGCACTTGTGAAGACTGGGGTGGAATACTTCAAAGGCCCCATGCTGGAGGATAATACAGCCCAATCTGCAGAATCCTTTACAGGTGCATTGTATGAGAACCTGCAGGTATGCATTGATCATGCTATCCCAAATAAAACCATGACTCCTTGAAAACAGGAGACCTATGTTTATGTTCGGGATGCACAATATTTGTTGCTGCTACTGTTTGCAGGTCTTTATTGTCGTAGCTTTCCCAGTTTCTATGAACAACTTGTGGATCTGCATAACATGTTTGTTCATGACAGAGTTCCGGTATATTAATATATGTGTCTGTTGTCATTTATCAACAAGAAAGGAACACTATCAGGGTAAGGTATCACCTCACAAATCAAACAATAGTTCAGAAGAGGTGAATACTCCACAACAATCGAAGCAAATCAGATGGATGAAAGTAGAAACAAATCCTTTTATTCGAATAAGTAAGCACTTTCACGTTGCTTGGAACGCTTCATCAGACTTTAACATAAAGTCTGATGAAGCGTTCCAAGCAACGTGAAAGCACTTACTTATTCGAATAAAATGATTTGTTTCTACTTTCATCTGTCTGGTTTGCTTCGATTGTTGTAGAGTATTCACCTCTCTTCTGTTTTGGTCTGTTGTCATTTAACTGTGAGCACAGGGCAGATTGCTGGATCATGGGAGGTTCCTGGCTTAACACATACAACTGCCAGATATGTGTGACTGACTGCTATACTCAGACATGGCCTAAGTGTGTGAGCATGCCCAGTGTGACTTTTCCATATGTTGTGATCTGGAGTCCACTACATTTGTGGTTGTGTGTGAGCATGACCAATATTGACATTTATACTGTGTGTGTTGGAAGTCATGTTGTGTTCTTAGTGCCAGACTCCTTTGTGTCATAACTCAACAGGGATTATGCTGTGCCTGCAGGGTTTCCATGTGATAGTTTGCAAAGACTTGGCAACATTCTCTCATACTGGATGAATACTGCAATACTGTCATGGTGTAGTGGTTCAGTACTTTCACTATGATGCACAGTATCATGGGTTTGAGTCCCATCACTGCTTTAAATGTTTATACTGAGCAGACAAGACTGGTTAAGGGCCAGTTAGGCAACTACGAGCATGTTGCATTTTGTTCATCTATGGCCTACTTAAACCAGGCTTGTCCAACATTGCTGTGTATTTACCAACTTGGGTGGACATTGCCAAACATTACTCCACATTGACCACAGTTGTACTAGTTGGTGTGTGTGATTCTGTTCATAGGTTCATACTAGGCTATCTGCCCTAGGGCATTTATGATCCTAGCCAGAGTGTGTTTGGCTTTCAACACACATTTTAAGTGGAGTTTGCCATGACATTTTTCAAGGTTAGTATACTGTGCCTCTGTCTTAACAGTGACATAGGAGTGATACCCAGGGTAAACCTACAATCTCCCATCCACTCATCAAGATTCCTCTTGAAGAGAGTCAATGAGGGACTCTGGCTAACCTGGAGTGGGGGTTTACTCAAGAGTGAGGGGAGCCTCTGGGTTATGAATCTGTCACTCCAGCATGTCCTATTTATTTCAGTCCTGAGGTTCAGGTCTCTTGAGCGCGTAGCTTGATGGGATTCTGAGTTTTTGAGGTGCAGCATGTCCATTGATTCCAGGTTGGACATGGCTTTATACATCAGACACAGATTGCCTCTGGGCAGGCGGTATGCCACTGAGTGGAGCTGCGGTTTCTTTAAGCGGGCAGCGAATGGCATGTGTTTGAGCCCTTTGATCCTCCTGGTGAGGTACTTTTGTGGTCTTTCCAGCTGCTGCAGGTGTCTGATAAGGTACATCCCACAAGGGGCATTGTACTCAATTATGGGCCTGATGAGGGATGAGTTAAGAGGCACGATGACCTCCCCTGATGTAGATGTGAATACCTTCATGACTAGGTGGGCTATATGAAATGTTTTTCTAAACACTTTGGCCACGTGGTTATCGAATGAGTGATAGCTATCAGCTTGGGTCCCCAGGTCCCTTATCACTTCTTCCATACTTAATGTGTTACCACCTATGTGGTAATTTGTGGGCACTTCGTTTTTGACAATGGAGAGGACTATACACTGTTTTGCATTTAGCTTGAGGACATGGCTCTGGCACCCGTTGTCTGTTTCTATGAGGCCCTTTTATAGGATGCTTGTGTCAGCTGGAGGGTTGATTATGGCACCCAGTTTGCAGTCATCTGCAAACTTGTTCACCAACAGTCCTTCTGTGTTGGCCTGTACCTCTGAGAAATATATACCAAACAAGGGAGGTCCCAGGACTGAGCCTTGTGGGATGCCACTTGTAGCTGGTTTGGGGTCTGACATGGCTCCAGCATTTCTGACCATGTGGGGTCTGTCCTTGAGCCAGATTGCAACCCATCTAGTGACATAGGGGTTTATGTTGAAGCTGGTGATCTTATCTTTGATGACCAAGTGGGGTACTGTATGGAAGGCTTTTGCAAGGTCCAGGTAGGCTGTGTGGACCACCTTCCCCTCGTCAATGGCCTTGCTGACTGTTTCAAATGATTCAACCAGGTTTAAGAGGCAGGATCTGCCCTTAACAAAGCCAAACTGGGTAGGATCCAGTGTCTGTAGGTCCCCAATATGTTTATTTCTGAGGTCCATGATGATCTTTCCATAGCTTTGCAGACCAAGCTAGTCAGGCTTCTGGGGCGATAGTTTGCAGTATCCATTGAGGCACCACCTTTGTGGAGAGGGACCACTACTGCTATACACTGCTCTTTGGGTACATATCCTGTGGTAAGGCTGAGATAGAACAGTGGTTTTATGTTTGTGTTCAATTCTTCTTGGGATTCATGTTGGACACAGCCCAGGACACCGTCTGGTCCCATTGATGCTGTGTGTTTTGCTTTGGAGAGGCTGGTTGTTACCTGAGCATCTGTGATGTCAGGGGGCCAGCACTCTGCTGGGATAGATATTTGCCCTTTTGGTGGGTAGGGGGGGAGAAGTTTACACTGAACCTGTCAGCTCAGATGTTGGCAATGTCTATGGGTTGGTGTATTGTTTGTCATTTTGGACTACTTCTGAGCATATCTGGGGATTCCTGCACAGGTTCCTACCATAAGTAAAGAATGCCTTGTGATTATCCTTGGTGTCTTGTACAATTTTTATCTGAAAGATGACCTTAGACGATCTTATGTGTGGCCGTGGTTTTTCAATAATACTGATCAGAGAGGCCTTCCCTTTTTGGGATTTTGATCGATCATATAGTAGCTTCCTCCTTGTATTGTATGGTTTATTTATGGCTGGGGTCCACTGGACAGGATGCCTGGCTTTGGAGGATTGGGTCTTGGTTTTATTTGGGATTGCATGATCCATGCATTCCTGAAGGTGTTCATAGAATGTGTTTATAAAGGGTTATGAGGTCTGGGCCATATTTTCCACAGGCACAGGGGCTGTGAAGGATTCCACCTCAGTTTTGAGGAGTGTGACCTTTACTTTAGTGAATAATTTTCACTGTGTTTTTCTGGCCATTAGCTGGGATCGGGATGTGAATATCCAGTGAGATTACTCTCTGGTCTGATCTTACCAGTGAGGGATACACTTCTGGTCTTGGCCATAGAGTCCCCATGTTGTTGATGATCAGGTCCAGTATGTTTTCCCCTGTTGTGGGAGTGGTAGCAAGTTGTTCCATAGCATTTTGGTTCATAAATTCTGGGAACCTTTGGGCTAGGGTGTTGGGGCTAGGGTAATGCTCCCAGTCTATGTTTGGGTAGTTGAAGTTGCCCAATATAATGCTGTTTGGGGAGACCTTCCTATTTTCATGTGTTCTTCAGTCGGCCAGGTGTGGTTCCTGGGTTTAGGAGGGTGGTCTGTAGCAGGCTATGAACTGGAAGGCAGTTTTAGCCACTGTTAGTTGCACATGGATAGTCTCCGATGCTTCATGCTGTGCCACCAACCTGGGGGTGTGGGTATCTTTGAAAAATATTGATACTCACCCTCCTTTTGTAGTTTGTTCCATGTTTTGCAGCTGTAAAGCATGGTATGAGGTGCAACCTGTTAATGCTAGGGTGCTCTTAGGAGCCTTGAACCAGGTTTCTGTTACTGCACAGATATCAACATTCTCCATGATGAGGAGAGTTCGGAGTGCATGCATCTTGCAGTTTAGACTTCTGGCATTGAGTAGCATTACTTATAGTTTTTATCCCTTGTGATACCTATAGAGGTGGGTTTGTGTTTTGAGCCTTACCTAAAAAAGGCACTATGGGGGTGACATGAGCCTTTGGCAATATCCAAAAGGCCACAGGTTATAGGTGAAATCCATCCCTAGTGAAGCATCATGTCTTGTCAAGCATGTCATCCCAGGCTGACAGGCATTGTATCCCCTTTCACTGACACCAATACTTAAGCCAATTGTTGCAATTGATCATCCTGTCTTCATATTGTGGCCTCATGTTTGGTGAGGGTAGGATGATACTCAAGGTCATCAAGTTTGCATATACTACATGGTGGTAAATGCTGTTTAGCACTACCTTACATTGCTTAACACATGGCAATCATGCCTCAGGTGGTGCTGCAGGGCTGCCTATGTCAGATGCACATACTGCACTCCCTATACATGTTTGGAAACCGGTAGTGTCAAGTTAGGCATCCCTTTTACTATATGTGCGAGTCAGAGAGAGGTATCATTTCCAGGGTTCCTACTGAGCCAGTGTATGTGCTATGCGTTGCCTCTTTGCCAAGGCCAAGGCATACTGGGCACGCCTCCTTCTGCCTACTGGGGCAGGCTCAGGTTGTTCCTCCTCCGAGTCACGCTCTGCCTGTGATAGCCTTGGCACTGGTGGGGGGCTGTTTGGCCCAGGCCTATGCTGGTCCTGCTGCAGCTGTTTTCACAGAATCATATTATGTAGCATAGCACATACCATGACAATTTGGGTACATGTAGTTGGTGAGTACTGCAAGGCTCCACCAGATGTGTCCAGGCACCGGAACCGTGACTTGAGCAACCCAAACACATGCTCGATTACATTTCGGGTTTGTGCGTGTGCCTCATTATGGCGTCCTTGTTCTGGTGTGTGTGCATTTCTGATGGGTGTCAACAGCCACGGCTCCAGTGCATAGCCAGCATCCCCCACTAAGTGACCATGTGGGATGTCCCCATTGGCAAATGTCTGGAACAGCTGTGTCAGATGCCAGATATGGGAATCATGGTAGCTTCCAGGGCAGCCAGCACACACATTCATTATTATGCCCTGGGCATCACACATGACCTGGCAGTTGATGGAGGGGAAGCCCTTGCGGTTAATGTAGGCCCTACCCCACTCACCGGCTGGTGCTTTGATGCGTATATGCGTGCAGTCTATTGCACCCACTACCTCAGGGTATTCTGCTATTTCCTGGAAGAGACGCATATTGCTGGCCAATACCTCACGGGCATTGGGGAAATATACATGATCACCGACATGTGCTGACATGGCATTCAAGAACTAGTGCAGTACCCTGGATGCTGATGCCTGTGATATCCCCATCATATCACCAGTTGGTCTCTGAAAGGTAGCTGTTGCTAGTATTCTTAGGCCAACACATACCTTGGTTTCTACTGGGATGCGTTCCCCTCTGTTGGTTCTGTGTGTGAGGCATGGCCTGCACACCTCAACAATTTGCTGTAGGAGGTCTCTGTCCACTCTATAGTGCTCCACTATCTCCAGCTCATGTAACCCCTGGTAGGTGACCCTGGGCCTATACACTCTTCTCCATTTCCTCACTGTGGGTTGTCCGGCAGCATTTGCATTGTCACCACCCTCAGCATGTTGCATCTATTGCCTTATAACAGCAATGGCAGCCCATAGCATTTTTTGTCTGAGTGTAGCTTTTTCAGTTTTCACTTCTTGTAGCTTACTTCAGTGTTGCAGTGTCTCTTGAGAGAAACAAACTGCACTGTTGTTTGCAGAGTTTTAAGTGCTGGGCTGGGCTAGTGTTCTCCCTGTGTAATTGCCTGATTCTGATTGTTTGCACCTGCTAGCTCTACTAGTATTCCTTGGTAGCTTCCTACTATTTGTTGTGCTTTCTTTTTCCTTTCTTTTTCCTCGGGGGAGTGACGCGCATACAAGCGGAAACACACTCAGACCAGCTTACATGCATGCACACATGCTTAGATGGACTAAAACTTTCTTATTCGGGTTGTAACACATGCACACCAGAACAAACATGGTTACAGGTCTTCCAACAGCCTTATACATGCTTACTCCAGCTTAAACGTGCACACTCATACTTCCAAGCACACACTCTGGCTTACTCGAGTTTACCCGCTCAGCAAGAAACTTTGGTGTTATCCACAGTATACACCTTCCATTTCTTGGCTTTCCCTGGCCTACCTGTTGACACACCTCCTTCCATGATGTCTAACTGACAGCTAACAAATGCCACTGTGCTCCAGTGAGCTTCACTACTTTCATACATACCCCCCTTGTGATGTCACCTATCTCCTACTCTGTTCCTCCCCATATCCTACTCCTACACTCCACTGACTGTGCTCATTTGCTATGTAAAAGTGTGATTCACTATCCTAACACTCATTTACATAGGATTGCCTACTAATGCTTGGTTACATGACTTAGACTGGGCTTCTCCCCTTAGCAACTCCTACTCGGTGGCCATATTGTCTTCAGCCTGCTATTCCCTTACATTGTCATTTAACAACTTTCATAAATTCCATGTTTGTGGCTTTTATTGTCTTATTTTATGATTTTTATAGCACACCCCATTTGCGCGGTGCTGCACTACGCTTAAACATCGGAAATTGCCGAAAACAAAATTCTTTTTATTTTAATTTTACATCCGGGAAACTTTCCAATGGCCATATATTTGGCCATTGGCATGCTTCCTCAACCATATGCAACCTTTATTTGGAGCTGACAAGGCTCCATTGTGCTATTTGCAGAACGGTACTCAGTTGTCAACTGAGTACATTTCTGCAGCTAACACGTATCCTACCCGGACAGGTTTGTGCTTCCTGGATCGCAAATTTACCTCACTTGCATGCCTTTCGGCAGCAAGTCAGGTAATTTGCATATCCCAGCCCTGTCCATGTAGGAGACGTTTTAGGAGCTCTCTTACACACCCCTACAGGCTGTTCCTGGATCACTCGTTGGACATGATGGCTGCATGGAGTCTTACTCTACTCGTAGACTCCGTGCAAGCCATAGTGAATCCGGCCCTATGTTTTTGATACTTTGTATCTATTTGGAAAAAATATAAAACACGATGACAGCATTGTTCCATATATTATTTTTTGTACAATGAAAACTGCTTAATACAAATATCCCTATTACTGCTTTGCAAGAGGGACATTAGAAAAGTTATTTTTCTCATTTTTGATCTAATATTAAACCTAAAACAAGCACATAAGTAATTCTATAAACAACCTGGATGGAATTCACAGTGCATGCACTTTTCAGATTTGCCCTTTAAAGAAGACATATATTTTGTGCTTTCTCTCAGTTTAATTTCTCCAAGTGCTTAGGATTTTTATAACATTCCTAAGTCATGACATAATTAAATTTCTTGAAATCAAGTCTACTTCAGTATTTGATATTAGTCAGTAGATGTCTTCTCAGCACCTGCATTGTGCCCATAATTGTCTTCTGTTACAGTTGATATGGAGTTACATGTATTTCGTATAATATTTACCTTTAATTCTAAGTTATATTTATTAGTCCTGTTGCTGCTATAACTACAGGAGCTGTCTGAGTATATTTCTTCCATACTGTTCTCGTTTCTGCTTTCAAATTCTGACATTTTATGACTTTGTGTCTGTCTGTACTTAAGACACTATAGTCACTGAATGTAGTAATTTCAATGATCAACATTACTTGTTTTTTTTCTTGGACTACTATATCTGGGTTTTCTGGCTTTCTTGTATTTATTTATTTTTGTACTGCTGGTAATGAATGATCTCATGTGACATAAACCTAAGACAAATATAAACAATGCTTTTTCCAATGCTTCTTAGCTACTTTCAATTTGTAGTGTTTGTGTAATGTCCAGTGCAACAGTTCTGCATCATTATTGTGCATTTCAGTATAAAGGCCCTCAGCCATGAGTGCTTCAGACCCAGCAGCAAGATGTATAACTTGTATTTTGTGTCTGTATGAAACGCTGCATCTACTACAAGTACTCGATTTACTGCACGAAGATTGCAGCAAGGGATGCAAATGTCTTCACAGCTCACACAGGCTGCTTGCACTCCAGCTTGAATTGTTTTTGTAGTCATAGTGTCACAAGCAATATTTACTTTTGGGCATTTGCACCCACTTTGTGAATTCAACTATGTATGTATATATATATATATATATATATATATATATATTTCCGCGGGCTCCAGACTCCGACTTCTCAAAACCTCAAATACCGATATTTTGAACCGCAAAATCTCACCCCCTTTTTGACCCATGTTAACACTTGTTTTTAGGTGTAGAGCAGTCGGAAATGTTGATGCCATTTTTTTTTTTTTTTTTGGCTTTCTGAAATTTTGGGGTACAGATTTTGTGGATACGTTTCAATGATGTGCACATTTGACTATCTGCTGTCAACATTTTGAAGGTAAACCATATACACACACACACACACACACACACACACACACACACACACACACATATATATATATATATATATATATATATATATATATATATATATATATATATATATATATATACATACATACGGAAGCACTTTACTATCTCAAAATACTGAAATCTCAAATTTCAGTATCTTGAGATGAAAAATGCCGAAACTGCACTTGATCAAATTCAAAGTGTCAAATTTGCTGTTGTGGTGGCGCGGCATGTAGGATTTGCTGTGTTTGCAAGTTGCAATGTGCTGTGGGATATGGTTTGCCTGCCGTTATGCAGATATATGTGGAGATTCAGGGAATTGCTGTTTTTTTAAGGGTTTTGGGTAGGGATTTGAGTGTATGTGAGTGTGCTGAGAAGTTTTAGGTGTAGGTTAGGGTAGGTAGGTAAAAGTGGAAGGTGTAAATGTTGAGAGTGGTGGTGTTTGCACGTAAGTGGTGTGTGTTTGTGCAAGGGGAATATAGAGTATGTAGTGGTGGGTTTTGTGTTTTTGTCTTTTTAGTGCAACCTTGGAGTTAGTATATATAAGTAGTGGGGGTGTGGGAGGGCGCAGCCCCCCACATGAGGGGTTCAGGGGTGTTTGCCCCCCTACTTATATGTAGGGTAAGTGTGTGTATTTGTGTTGCTGTGTTTGTGTGTGTTTTGTTGGTTTGTTGTAGTGTGGGGAGGAAGGTGTATTTATGTCGGTTTGGATGGGGGAGGGTGTATTTAAAAGTCACA
Source organism: Protopterus annectens (assembly GCF_019279795.1). Lineage (NCBI taxonomy): Eukaryota > Metazoa > Chordata > Ceratodontiformes > Protopteridae > Protopterus > Protopterus annectens. Next base: position 1,772,311,655 of record NC_056732.1, read on the forward strand.
ATTTTGAATTTTGTGCTTTTGGGTTTTTGATATTGTGAATGTTTGGCTTTATAGTCTCGAGATACTGAAATTCGAGATTTCAGTATTTCAAGATTATAAAGTGAATTCATATATACACATAGATAGATAGATAGATAGATAGATAGATAGATAGATAGATAGATAGATAGATAGAGATAAATATAGTTATACATATACAATGTAGCCATTCAGGTTTTTCTGTTTGTCTTACTTTGTAATTGTTGAATTTACTTTCTCTTGCAAAATGGTCTTGCTAGTTTGGAAAACAATATTCTCAGCTGTGTGTACTAGCAGAAGAGCTTTGCTCACTGCCTGAAACATTTGAAAATGAGCATTTGCATTCTATATCCTCGGTTGAGAGTTATAAGCTTTTTCCCCATATTTTCTCCGACAATAGGCTTTATATCTGGTTTCCTCTGCTGCAGTTCAGTAAAATTTCCTATCACACTCTTAAAGGGAGTGTTTCTTCTTCCTTAGTTTCCCTTACTGTATCTGACAAGTCTTTTGGATGCCTGTCATACAATAGTTAATGGGAATAAACCCATTTAAAGCTTTGGGTACTTCTCTTACAGTGCAAAGAAGGTATGGCAGCAACTGGTCACAATTTTTAACAACTTCTTCTTCTATAACTTAATGATTTCAAGGTGTTGTGAAAGCATTTCACTAACTGATATGTTTGATGGTGGTACATGGGGTTTGTCAGCTGGACAGACCTCCCAACCGTCCCGAATTACTCGTTTTTTTCCGAGTTTTGGGGTCCAAATGAAGGGGTGCCACGATTCCCGAGTGACACCCCTTCATTTCCGATTTCTTTGCATTTGTTTTTTTAATTTTTTTAATTTTCGCGATGTCGGAGCTGACGTCATCACGTGCGTGATGACGTCAGCGCCGTCAGCACTACCAGCCAGTCGGAATTGAGCTCAAGGAGCTCACGTCATCATTTCCGGCTGGCTGTGAGCAGGCGGGAACTAGTGCCTTGCTGAGAATTTGAAATTAGAGCACTACCAGCCAGTCGGTTATAAGGGAAGGATGCTGGATTTAAATCTTCTGCCATTTCGGATTCGGACAGAAACGTGAGGGAAGAATGCTGACTTTAAAATAAATCTGCTGCCGCGATGTCACCGAGAGAAATGCTGGCTTTGCAAGCCAAGGGACTATTGCATGGTGAAGGTGAGGTGAAATGTTTTATTTTTGTTAGCACATTTATAGAAACGTAGTCGCTCGTACTGTGATATGCTTGTCTGCCTGTGTGTGTCTGTGTGCGAGTATGATGAATGTTGTTTAACCACTGAGTGTACATGAGAGACTGATTTACCTGAATGCCAGTTCTAAAAAGTTGTATGCATAAGAATATGACACATAGAGGAACAACAGCAACACTATACAATATACCTTCATTTTAAAGCATTAAAACTGCTTCCTGTTATGCGAGTGTCACTATTGATACCTGGTATGTTTAAATTATACTGACAGCATTGTCTACACAGAATATGTCATCAAAAGAGTCATTGTATATACCTTAATTTTAAAGTACTAATCAAAAGAGTCATTGACTATTTGCAAATAAAGTTTACTTTCTAGGTCACATGACCCCTGCTGATCTTAATGATACTGTACCACTGTTATTCTATAACTGCTTATCTGTTACAGTCTTTATATGTACTTTAGTCTGATTAGTGACCTTGTGATGAAAGCTGTGAGTTAATCTGTGACAGATTTCCAAGCACTGCAGATCTTGAATTAAAGGCTGTATTTTGCATTGTGTAAGCTAAATATTGTGGAGCTGGTGTAAGTATACCAGAGCTAGACCTTTATACTTTGGCCATGAAACATAGTAGTTACTGCAGTTGTATTGCTCTGCCTTTCATGGAATACAAAAAAGAAAAAAGAAAAAACAGTACTATGGGTTATACCATTCACAACATGAAATCCAGAATTAGATTCATGAGTTAAATTATCTTGGCTGTTTACACCTTTGAGATGTGTCATTGTGACACTGATAAGTAAGAGATGGTAGTGTAGAGGGTACTGGGAGATCCATCTGGGTGATGGACACTAAGAGATCAATCAGGGTGTTGGACACTAAGAGATCTATTGGGGTGATGAATAGGCTGTCTTGTGGGACTACCTTTCTTTCCATTATTAAGGTGGCTGGACTGTCTTACAGTGGTCAGTTGAGCCCAGACAAGCATGCTTAAGTTTGTTGGAAATATGATCATGTCCTCTTTAGCGAGTAGGAAAAGGGATAAAACAAAAGAAAATATCATACAAGGTCCCTTACATTTAGATTGGCTGACCCACTGAATCATTATCATGGTTGTGACTACAGTAGCCCAAAGTAAGATAGATAACCTCAGATACATAACTCCAGATTGACAGCTCTGAAGTCATATTTAGTAATACTAGTTTTTCTTACTGTGAAATTTAATTAAATTTGTACTGTGAAATTACCAATTGTATATTTTCTATTGTGGAGCTTTTCTCCCCAAGATGCCTATGGCTTTCACTACTGTCATTTTGTTTATAGTTTGGGCGTGGAAGTAGCCTTTTATGATGGAAATGTTCTGAACTGGGCAGTTTTGTAATTATTGGTTCATGCATTTTCTTTCATTGCCTACAGTACAGTCTACTGGAAAAATGTTCATTCCTACAATAAATTTAAATTGCGCTGTATTATACAAGGAATATAACTTAATAAAAGTCAGGAAGGTGTATCAAAGAAAAGAATGCCTGTATGTTTCTTGTTTTGTGTGCAAGGGGTCAATGATTTGAAAACAAAAAGGTAATCTTTATCCATCACTGGCCAGATGCATTTTCTTTGGATGTGGTGCAGGTTTCAATGCTGTTTCAATGAATGTGAGTTTCAAGGGCACAGAAGTTTTAATGCCAAGTCTATTTTCATTGTGAGAAGGTGTATCAAAGAAAAGAATGCCTGTATGTTTCTTGTTTTGTGTGCAAGGGGCCAATGATTTGAAAACAAAAAGGTAATCTTTATCCATCACTGGCCAGATGCATTTTCTTTGGATGTGGTGCAGGTTTCAATGCTGTTTCAATGAATGTGAGTTTCAAGGGCACAGAAGTTTTAATGCCAAGTCTATTTTCATTGTGAGACCGTTTTGCTTTGTTTATCAGATGTCTGTTAGTGTTTTCCCATTGATGTGCTGCAAATTAGTGTTTATGGTAAATGAGGTGAAATAGCCAGGTAATGGGACATTGGAATAGCTGCAGGGGGAATCCGGTGCCATATTTTGGTTGTCTGTTCTTCAGTTTGTGTTCAAAAGTTGGTATCCCACAATTCCATCAGATTGGGTGGGGTTACGTAATTATGTATGCAAATTAGATGTTAATCAGCGTACAGATTTGTACCTATTTTTCATGGCCCTTGTCCAGATTTTTGATGTTTCCAGGTTGAGAGGTATGCAGCTGGAGTTCACCGACCTTAGGGAAACTACTTCAGGGAACATGATGACATAATGACTGATTACTAGAGTGTACTGATGACCTTTTCTTGACCTCATAAGAGATCTCCAAAGTCTATAGCTATTCAGTCAGATAAATGGAGGTATCAAGGGTTCCTAAACCTTTAGTTAGGTGTTCACCTTCTGGCATTCAAGCTAAGCTGTACAGACATTTTCTATTTGCCTCATAGTACCTGGTGAGTAAAATCTAGATGGTAGTCCAGTCTTCATTCAATCCTTTCAAAGAGTGGGTATTGGTTTTGGTACTTGTGACATAGAGAAATACTGCCAGCCCAGCTATCTAGAATTTTGTAAATAATTCTATGTCATTTGTGAATATTGATATGATTTATACGGAACTGTATGTTATGCACTGAGCTTAAATATAACTGCAGCATGCCGTGCTGGGTTAGAATAGAAATTTATATAAACTATTGTAATTGTGTAACTGTATATGTTTTAACCGTAGAAACTGGGACATAAAAGGTTAACTTGCAAGACTTCAAGAAAATAAGTTAAAATTAAATTGTTTTACGATTGTGCTATAAAAGTTATCTCTCAGTGAGTCTGGAGGTGAACCACAGCTGCTTGTAGGTACTGATATTCCCTTGGACAGAGTGACTGGAAGGGCAGAGGTGAGTAGTAGTATTTGGGCTGACAGTGAGGCACTGCTGTTAGGAAATACCAGACTTCCTGTGGAAGTGGAGCTGGAAATGGTTACAAAGAGAGAGCTGAGACAGGCTCAGCTCTCAGATCCTATGTTACAAGATCTGAGGGAGGTAGCTAGTGAGGCACCTGATTCTCAAGTGAAGGGGGAATCTGTATACTGTGACAAAGGGTTGCTGTATAGAGAGTGGACCCCTGAGGGAGGGCTAGAGGGTGAAAGAATACAGCAGTTGGTAGTGCCCAGAGCTTACCATCTGCCATTTCTAGCTATAGCCGATGATATTCCTTTTGTAGGTCATATGGGCACAAAACATACAAAGAGACATATTATGTAGAACTTTTATTGGCCTGGGATTTCCAGATATGTAACAGGGTATTGCAGGACCTGTGAGCAGTGCCAAAAGGTAGGCAAGGCACGAGACAAGTTGAAAGCTCCTTTGATGCCTTTGCCTGTGATTGAGGAGCCATTTCAGAGGATAGCTATGGATATTTTGGGGCCCCTGAGTGCCCCAAGGTCAACAGGGGAAAAAGTATATCCTAGTGGCAGTAGATTATGCTACCAGATACCCTGAAACAGTGGCCCTATCCTCACCTGAGCTAGAAAAGGTGGCAAATTCTTTGTTAGACAGTTTCAGCTTGGTAGGTTTAACAAAATAAATACTGAATGACAGAGGTGCCAATTTCACATCAGACCTGCTGATTTGTCTATAGAAGTACTATGGGGTGAAGCACCGAAAGACTATCCCTTACTATCACCAGACTAATGTTATTGTTGAGAGGTTAAACTCTACACTCAAATCCATGCTACGGGCATTTGTGGAACAGTTTAAGAGGGTGTGGGACAAATATTTGCCCCATCTATTGTTTGCATACAGAGGGGTTCCCCAGGAATCCACAGGTGTTTTACCCTTTGAGTTGGTGCATTGGCATAGGGTGAGAGGACCTCTAGATTTGATTTGAGATGAGTGGGAGGGTGAGTGTAAATCTCTCAAGGAGTCTGTTGTGGAATATGTCCTAAACCTCAGGACAAGACTCAGGGAACTCATCAGTTTTGCCCAGGAGAACCTGGCAGATGCCCAGCAGCAGAAAAAGGTCTGGTATGACAGGAATGCTTGAGCTAGAGAGTATGCTGTAGGGCAGCAGGCAATGGTTCTCATTCCTGTCAGACACAACAAGCTGCAGGCAGCTAGGGTGGGACCCTACAAGGTGATAAGGAAGGTCAGTGATGTTAACTACATGGTAGAACTGCTAGGCAGGAGGCAGGGGTACAAACTGTGCCATGTTAATATGGTGAACCATACCATGACAAGGAGGCCATTGTGCTAAGTATTTGCAGTACAAGGCAGAAGGAGTCTGAGGGGGATCTATGGCTACATGGAGCCAGTCAGGCAATTCCCAAATTACTATGGTGGAGCCTAGGGTTGCAGGCATATGATGGGACAGTGCAGCACTGTAATGAGGTCAGCAAAGCCAAGACAGCTGGAATCTCATGACAAGGAATGGGATAAGGTATTCCCAAATAGGGCCAACCCTCTCAAGCAACATTTCTAAAGGGTTACTTGAAAAACTAGCTTGAATGTTCGGGGGAGAAGAAATGTGACATAGGGAAATACTGCCAGCCCAGCTATCTGGAATTTTGTACATAATTCTATGTCATTTGTGAATATTGATATGATTTGTACATAACTATATAGTATGTACTGAGCTTAAATGTAACCACAGCATGCCCTGCTGGCTTAGAATAGAAATGTATATAAACAATTGCAATTGTGTAACTGTATATGTTTTAACAGTAGAAACTGGGACATAAAAGGTTAAATTGCAAAACTTCAAGAAAATAAGTAAAATTAAATTGTTTTACAATTGTGCTATAAAAGTTATCTCTCAGTTTCAGCGTAGCAGACACAATGTCTAGAGCTATAGGTTTTTTGTATTGTCTTGGGAGAGAAGTAATTGCGAGGTTTGAGATGCAGAAGTGTATTATTGTTTTATGACTTTCAGAAATGCAATCATCTGAGAGATATGTATTTTTTCACTGAGATATGTTAAAATGCTTGTACTTTCTGACAGTGGGGGTAGCTTGGGAACTAAAGTCAGGTGACAAAAAGTGATGTCACCCAAGCTAACCCAACAGTAATATTTGATATTTATTTAATAACTGTCTCAGAGAGAGAGAGAGAGAGACTGGACATTCTGTATTCTGTCTTGGACCTAGAAAAAACTTCTGCTCATCACCACCTTCTGCACTTGCCTTGCTGTAAGTAAGTTTCTAGGGCATAGTAACTCTTTTTTAGATTCAGATAGGAATATAGTAAAGATTAGTTTTTTTTCTGTATTTATTTGAGACTGTCCTGCAATGTTGTTTTAAACATGTCCTGTGGTTTTGAACTCTGAAGTTACTGTGTTAATTTACTGAGTATTGTCTTGTTCTTTTATTATTTATTATTAAATATATTTGAACCTATTTTTCTGGCTCATATTTGTGAGACATATTTAAGCTCTTAGTGTACTTGCATATGCATTTGGTGACACTGTACAGGCCACTCCTATATAGCCTTTCTCTTGGTCATACTACCATTTGGATTAATAGTAACATTACACAGTAGGATTAGACACCCTTTGTTAAGGGCCTTAAAAGTAGCTGATGAGAGTGGTTGGTGGCAGTGGAAACTACCTTATAGTCTTGGCAGAAGGGGGCATAGCTAGTAAACCCGAGCCAGCCTTTCCCAGGAGTGTGTGTGTGTTTGTATATAAATCAAACCTCAAAGAGTGTGTGCTTGTCAGCTACTTGGGTAGGGACACAAAGCACTGGTTGGACAGAGAGGGTGCTGGAGGTTTTGGCTTGGCTACTCAGCTGAGATTTTAACCCTATAGCTATGCCAGTGGAGAGTCTTATTGGGGATCTGGAGAAGGAGGGAGAAATCAGCCCCAGACTGACTGTGGTTTCTGTGTGCTCTTAAGGGAAATTGTATTCTACTATGTGTGTACTTGTCATCCTCCCATTGTGTATGTCTCTCACTGTTGCCAGTGGTGAGGATTGAGGATCCTTGATTACTGAGCCAGTGCTGGAGCATCACAATACTGATAAATGGCTTAGATTTTGTTCTCTCTGTCTCTCTCTTTCTCACTGTTTAAAGTATTAATCTAGCTATTTTTAATTCAAAATGTGTATGAGTATGGTTATTCAACTCAGTAGCCTCCTCTTCAGTTTTAGCAATGTTTTCTGTAGATATATTCTTAGTGTTATTATGTCCCTTCACTTTTTAAAAAAAATTGACTTGGCAACTGTGAAGATCAGCCCGGTCATCATTACTCTCACCTACAGCATGACATGATACAGAGGGTGTAGTTTAATATCCAGTCATTACTTTCATCGACAGCATGACATGATACAGAGGGTGTAGTTTAATATCATTACTCTCATTCACAGCATGACGTGATACAGAGGGTGTAGCTTAATATCCTATGCTGACAGGTACTGCTTCTCTCCTTTATCTAACTCTCCTTAAGAATGTGCAATTTATTAAAACAATCCATTTGATATTATGGTAGGTTTCTGTTTCCAGTTAATTCCTGTTCCTACATATTCTAGAAATAGAATTCTACTTTTCTTCTTCTTTTTTCAGCTTTGTTTGACTATTTTCCTTCATATATGCTCTTCAAAGGCCCTCCTCTCTTCTTCTAAATTTCTGCATTTGTTTCCTTCTCATATCTATGAGACCCCTCTTCATCAGTTGGTGTACTGACTTCTCACAGCACTTCAGTTGCTGATACTTTATGCAGAATATTCTTAACTGCAAGACATTCCCAGACCATCTCAGTAATTATTTATGTGATAGTCTTATCCTCTAGAGTATTTTGATCAAACTCAGTTTCAGATTATCTTCCAACAAGCTCCAAGATCTTCTTGGCTTTTGAAGCTTTTAATTCCTTAAGTTTGTCTTGATTAGGACTGTGTGTCTCTTTGTGCAGTCTTTTGGGGAAAGTCCTTCCCAGTAATCACATCACATCACATTAAGTTAGGTACCGTGGGCACCTTTTCTAACTGCATTTGCAATTCTACTTGTGCTATAGTGCATTCTTTGTCTTCATGCACTCATTTCATCAATTTTTTGATTGCTATTTGTTTTATGCTTACAAACCTATTGGGTTCTAACTATATCAATCATGCTTCCTGAATGTAACACATTTGTGATTCGTTTAATTCTACAAAAATAGTATATTTAGCAAGTCTGATAGCACAATCACAAATGCTAGATACTAGACTTCTGAAAGATAAGCACTCATTCTGACAATATTCCATTGGTTTGCCTCATAAGCAGGTTGCTTAACATCTAGCCTTTGACCATCAAGCCTTTGTCCATCACATGTCTACGGTAGTGAGGAAATCATTCTATGTTGTGTAAACTTATCAACAAAGTATGGCATCTAAGGCCGAAGAAGTCATTATTCCACTATTTTCGGCATTCTTCAGACCTGTCATTGAGTACAATGCCCCCTGGTACAATAGTTTTCATGCAAATATCTGCTGTTAATAGGTCCATCCTTCTGAGGTTTTCTTCTTTCACTTGGAGTTGCTGGGAATTTCTTCCCAGAAATCCCTTTAGCATTAGATGTTAGCATGTCTGACAAGCATATTCACTTCAGACCTAATACACAGCTGCTTTTAACCTCGTGAAACGTCATGTGTTTTTGTCCGTAAAGCTTATATCTGCTGTTAGAAACATACACTTTGTACAACATGGTGGATTAACAGGTTCAGCTGGGACTTTCCAAACTTCTCTTCTGCTCCCCTAGTGCTCAAAAGTGAAAATGTAGCCACTATATTGCTATCTATCTATGTATGTACGTATCTGTCTGTTTGTCTATCTGTCTATCGCTCTATCTATCCATCTATGTGCTTGTACCAGCATATGAGTGTGTGTGGCAATATGTCTATATTTGTATGCTTGTATGAGTACATTTTATGGTTATCTCATTAATATGTATATATTGAAGAACATTTCTCCCACTTTTCTCATTTTACATGAAGTCGGGGTATTGCATCAACTGTCACCACCTCAAAGTTCAACGTCACTCTTCTACATTCTTTAACAGTTATGCCCTGCTGTCACAGGTTTTTTCTCAAACATTCTATCCATCTTCTGGCTGAATAGCCTCTTTTCCTTTTGCACTCTTCTAATGCCTTCAGGCTAAGCTTTGCCAAATTATCTTATGCTTTTCTGCATGTGACTGAGCCACTGTTGCTTCTTCTCCTTGACCTTCTTTGCAAATGGGGCTAGTTCGGCTTCATTTCAAATATTGTGATTTCTTTGCCTGAGTGTGTATCCTACTTCTCACCTTAGACACTTCAGCGCAACCACTTCAAGCTTCTTAGCTGTTTTGCCTTCACTGCCCAGCTTACTTTAACATGCAGTAGAACATGTCATACCACTGCTTTACACATCTAACTTTTCAGCTTCTTTGGCATTCACCCGTCACAGATTATCCATGACACTTTGTGCCAATTGGCTCCAGCATCTCTGATTCTAACTGTGACTTCCTCATTCTGACTTATCATTAACCATGCCTCAAAGATACTTAAAGCTTAATCTTTTTAAGTTAACCTTTTTTACTATTTTCCCATCTGCTCAATGTTCAATTTCTTCTGATTTATCCATTTGTCTCTTTGACCACTGTCTTGTCTGTGCTCGTGTTCATCACATTGGACTTCACTTTTGCAGCCAGTCCCGTTATCATTTGCTGTTTCTCCTGTTCAAAGTCTGCTTGCAATGCTGCACCTTCTGCATACAGTAGCTTTGTTGATCTGCTCCCTCCAGTATGTTTGTTGATTTAGTCTATCACCAGTATGAATAGACGTGGTTTGGGACCTGAACCCTGATGCAAACCCACTCCTACTAAGAACCCCTCTGTAATTTCGATACTGTTCATACTTGCATAACTGAATCCTTGTACATAGCCTGCACTAATTGTATAAATGAATTCAGGACTTTGAACCATCACAAAATTGTCAAAATCAGCTTTCATGAGATGTTATGTCTAGAAACGCCCATTTGGAGACTTTCTTCATATCCAGCTTCCTCTCGACATTCTACCACCTATGTCCAACAGATAGTGATTAACTCCTAGTGTTACTTATTGAACTACCTTTGAACAATACCTTTATACTGGATAATTTCAATTATTCTTCAATGAACTGGTGTACGTATACCTCTAAAATTGTTTATACTCAAGGATTCTTAGACTTAGCAAACAATGACTCATTAGAAAAAAGAGTTAATCAGCCCACTAGGGCCAGAACTTTCTGGACATGGTCCTTACTATGACTGTCCCTAAGTGAAGAAAGCCATTAATATCTCTATCACTGATTAAGTTACACAACAAGTTAGTAACTTTCACCTTTAAAAACACTAACCACAGAATTGTAAACAAATCTGAATTTAAGGGTTTAAGGCATGATGTGCTTAATTTATATAAAGATGCATCTAAGTTCACTAGCAAAGTCAGCACCCCTACTTTTTCATCTGAACTCCGCTCCCATATAAACAAATTATATAGATCTAACAGTCCCCACTAGAATCAAATATAATGGAAAATGTAAAAACAAACCTCCTCGGTGATTCACCAACATAAATAAGCTCTACAGAGAAAGGAGAAAAAAATAGCCCCACAAGACATCTACTAATCTAGCCAGCCTTGATGGAGTTGCTGCAGATCCATAAGTCAAACTTCACTCATGAAACCTGCACCCAAGGCCTCAACCTGGTCTGTGACATTTATACAACTTGTTGCTGGGACAGATTTGTGTCCCAGAGACTCCCCCATCTGTGGAATAGACTCCATCTCCATGTCAAGCAGACTCCATCTCCATGTCAAGCAGAGTACCTCACTAGCCCTCTTTAAGAGGAACATGGATCACTGGACGACTGGATGGGAAACAGAAAATACATCCCTGAGATCCCACCTGTGTTCTTGCTGGGCAGGGGGAAACAGGTGCTGACTTTGTGGGAACATGGGTGAAATTCTTGGCTAGGCTTATAAAGGCCTTCGGGCCAATAGCCTAGTATAGTCCTATGAACCTATGAACTGATATTACACATTCTATCAAAAAGAACATGGGTGGGAGTGCAGAGTAGGTGGGGAAAATTGCATGGATATTTGTTCCGGGGCCCAGGGGAGGGTGGGAGAGTATGCAGGTCCAGTTTTATGTATTATCTGGTTATTTATATACTTGTTTTTGTTAAACAAGGTAGAGTTTTGATAAGCATAAAACATTTACAGCCCAGGAGCACTATTTTATTAAGTGATGTGCTCAAAGTCTCAGTGTTAAGTAAAAGGAGATTGAGAAAACCAAGCCCTGGACTATAGTAAGCAGCTTGCTAACCGCTCCAAGTGTTAATAGTCTGAAACAGCTGCTGGAATTTAAATCTGTACAAGATCAAATGAGGTAGATGAGATCTTTAGATTTACATTTGCACAACATAACCAATGGATTGTAATGATTATTATTATTACACTTTTTGCACTCATAGGCACTACTCATGTTAGGAGTGCATTATAGTGTAAATCTTTTCTCCTTGCTGTGAGTGTGTTTTGTTGTGTTTGTTTGTATACATTCTTATGTATAAATGGGGAGGGAGGGAGGTACTGACACACTGAATAAGTGACTTGCTCCTGCATTTAGCATTTGCTCATGTGAAGTCATGCATTCCACCTCAGTAGGGAAGGGGAATTTGCTTGCTCATTACTCTTCCATAAAGAGCTGTGGGATTTAAGATTTCTAGGACAAGTTGAATCAGAGAGTGCAGCAGAGAATGCTACCATCTTCAGTAAAACTCAGGGCTAGATTTTTAAGGGGGAGGAAAGAATAAAGAAAAAAAGGTAAGGTACATTATGATGGACCAACCCTCACTAGTTCAGAGGTTCATAGATTAGTACTAGGCTAACTGCACTTGCAAGCCATTTGAAGCCTAGCAATTTCCCTCATGTGAGAATCAAACCCTACACGTCATCTTTATAAGACAAAAACTTTAACCATTATGCCACCCCTCCCATCCCAGTTTTGCTGGGTATAGGTTTTTCTCACAGAGAGTTGGTGAATGTAGCACATCACCCACAGCCAACTCTCAGAATTACATTTCCAGTCATTTGGGTGGTGCATGTATGTGACTTGCTAAAGTTAGAAGTGGTGAGGTAAATTAAAGTGAGGATAGGACTATGTTTGGATAAATGTAGTGTGGGCGATTGCATCTACTGCGGCTGTCGGCACTGCAAAAGTACTTGGAGAACCTCATATGGGGAGTACAAGAAATGTATTAGGAGGTACCCAAAGGTCTGTCAGTCCTAACAGTTAACATTTCCAAATGTGGTAGGAGGAGGTGACTTGGCACAGATCTCATGGTGGAAGGTGGGATAACATTAACTCTTGGGCTGGGATTTTTTTTTAGGATGTTACACTTCCAAGTAGGTAAGGCATCTTGTCAAGGAGTCAAGATTTAAGCATTTGATGGTGGCTTGCTATAAGAGAGGAGGAAGTAGGGTGAGATAATTTTGCTAAGGCATATAATGTTTGGGCAGTGGAGGAAGTCAAGCACAGTGGTTCTTGTTGATGGAGGGTAGTTGTAAAGTTGATGCTAAATTGGTGATTTAGGACTCTTCTTAAAGCTCAGATGGAAATGGAAGGCACACATAAGAACATTCTAAAGCATTTATGGAAACAGCTGGAAGTTTTTGGGTTATCTGATATTTGAAGACTTAACAAGTGCAAGATAGAGGGTTACCTATTTCTCAGGAATAGTATAAAAGAAGACAACAGGAAAGCCATTTTTGAGTGTATGTAAGGGAAGATGGTGTAAGGGAAATTTCACCTTTAGATTAACAAATACAAGTGGTAGGGAATGTCTGCCAGTGACCATCTGCTCTCTTCACACTGTCACATTATTATTCCATTCATTCTTTTTGGCCATCAGGGACAAGGGTCAGGCTGCCAGAGGAAAAATCATCATCCTGCAGACTGGAGAGTTTAGTCATATCTCCCTTGTGGCAGTTCCAACAAAGGTCTAGGTATCTAAATCTATGAAGAGAATGTACACACCTTTGTGGCCACATGCCAAACGTGTGGTCCCTCCAGGGACATAGAGAGACAATACAAGGCCACGCTCAGTCTCCTTGATAGCATATTACCTCCCAGTGGCTCAACCCCCATCTTAACCAGGTGTGCATTCTGACATATTCCTCAGTATACTGCTGCCTCATAATGGTTACAGTCTTTTCTGGCACTCACCCCTTATCCACCCACCTGTGAGAGGTGAGTGGGCACAGCCACATCATTAGTCTCTCTCCCCTTGTCAGCTCTACCAGTACCAGGACTACTAATGGAACTCTAGTTAGCTATGTCACAGACAGGGCTCCTTACCTGTATGTTATAGAGTTAATTATTTTTGATAGAAAACATTTGAACCATTCACCTCTCCTGCAGAAATGTTCTTGGGGAGAGTGAACTGCCTTCAGTATTGATGAAATTTATTTAGTTAGACTGCCCTAGATCAAACCCGATGACTAAAGTAAACAGTAAGCTTCATTAAGAAAGATAAGGTCATGCTTGGAACAGGTCTTAGTGAGTGGCTGAACATAGTTAAGGGGATTTCAAGTGATGTAATTATGTGGCAGTGGGATGGAAAGAAGAGGAGAGATGAGAACAACTTGCAACAGCAATAAATGTATTGTTTGTACTGCAAATAGGGTGAATACAAGTCCCAGTTGTTGATTAATAAGGACAGAGCAAGAGTTAGATGTGGTTCAGACAGATGTCAAATGAAAGGGAACTTTTTGAATAAAGGCAGAGATGTGATGCTGAGGAAACATTTGGTAGTGACTGGGGACAGGGATGGTGAACTATTTGCCTCCAGACTGAAGGATAGCTGGGAACAAGAAGGGTCTTTGTAGATCCTCTTGTAACATGAGAATAACCATGCAGTGAAATAAGACTTTCTTAGCATTATTTCCAAATCTTTGTAAGGCTATGTAGACGGGGAATGGGGACATGGAGACTTCAATGAAAAAGATTTTCTGGGTGGCTTATTTGTGAACAAAATGATGAGGGACAGACTGTGTGGAAGTTGCACAGAAGTAAGTTTATAAAGTCACTAAATTTCTTAGGAGCTGGAAAACTAGCAAGACTAATCACTTTCTTTTTACCAGAAGACTGTAATAAGCTGGGTGATCATAGATATGGCAGAGATCTCTCATGGCATTATATGTGGGAAACATCTTCCAGCTATGTGGAAAGAGTCAAGAGTGGTGATGTTTCAAAAATTTGAAGAAGGCAAAGAAGACACCCCCACTTCTTAATCTGTTTCACTCATCCATGCTATTCTACATAACAGGATATCTGTAGACAGGTTGGAAAAGTGTAATCTCTGGTCAGGGAAAATCAAGTGGGCATTTTTAGGAAAAGATATCTATGGATCATTTTTGTCTGCTACTAAACTTTCTGTACATGGTGATACAAGACCAAGAAAAGGTAATGGATTCATGCTGAGTTTACCCATAAAAAGGTTTTTGATACTGTACAGTGCGTGTTTATGGTGGTTCACCTGACATACTTTTAGCTGTGGAGAGATTCACTATAGTACTTTTTTTTTTTTTTTGCTTTATCTGGACTATATCTGAGCAATTCTGTAAAAGGAGAAACTCTTGCAGAAACTCAAATTAGAGTAATCTAAGAAGCAGTGCACACTTTCACTTTTGCTATTATTATTAGTCATTGAGGTTTCGGCTAAGAGGGTAATACATAATTTGACAGATTTAAATACTGGTAGAGTTCTTCAGCAGTGACAGTTTTTTTGTGGATGATTACATGGTTTTGTCGTGAGAAGGTAGTTTTGATCTTTAACAACGACTGGGACTGCAGAACGTTCCATATAAATGTTTATGTATGCATGTATGTATATATTTTTATTTATGATTCAATAGCTGGATTGTCCAGCTGTTTTTGTGGCATATTTCAAGTGAGAGAATGACAAAAAATAATGTTACCTTATAATATCCAGTGTAAACAGTCTAAACATAATAAACACTTGCAGTAATATATACTTTAGACACATTCTGCAGGATTCACGAAGCCTCTGTGTAAGAGTTAACAAGTCTTACACGGAGGCTGCAGTTGAACGAGTGATGTCAGCATGCCATGCATATTCATGAGGGCATGCTGAATCATACCCTAGGCTAACACGGTCCATGTAGCAATGTTGGGGGTGTGTCCGCATGGCGAGACCAGCAAAGGGACACGCCCCCAGAAGAATCACAGTCCCAAAAGGAAACTCCCACGAGCGAGTCCGCAGAAATGTCAAAAAACACAACAGCACACATACCCCTACAGACTATTAACCCAACTGAAATGTAAAACATAAAAACGAACAGTTTAATTTTTCTTTTTGATTTCAGAAATGTTTTCCCGTAATTGCGCTCATTTGCACGGGTGTGCCCTTTGCTCAGCCACAGTTAGCTGTCATTGAAAAAGCATATAAGCTCTAAATATGCAAAATAAGCCAAGTAGCAATAGCATAGCAGTAGAGACGTCTGCCAAGGAGGAGGCAGTCATGGTTCGAGCACCAATAACATCATTTTTTATTTTTAGTGAAATAAGCACAAAACAATTCCCTGACATATATATATATATATATATATATATATATATATATATATATATATATATACATACAATTATAATTTAAGTAAAATGCAATGAAATGGGCCATGTTTTATGAAGAACTCTGACACAATAAAAAATAAAATATTTTATAAGTGCCCATAGCTGAGCAGTGCTCTAACAAGCTGAGTATGTTTACCTGCAGGTGACCAGTGGTTTAACAGGTGTAAAAGGAGTGCCCGGAGTTGAGCAGTGCTTTAACATGCTGAAACTCTGTGCTATGCATGGTCACAGCCAAATAACACGTTAACCAGCGTAGCCCATTTGCGCAGAGCTGCGCAGCGAGCCAACCGGCTTACCGGTGGGCAACGTTGAACAACCTGTATCAAAGCCGCCTTTAAACAGACACACCTCCTAGCCTGTCTAGACAGTAGTAAAATAAAAAAAGAAGCAATGCCCAAGCTCAAACCCAGGATACTGTGCATCATAGTCAAAGTACTGATTCACTAAGCCATGACAGCTGTACTGAAAACTGCAGTATTAGCATATATATAGGAATGAATAGAAATAGAAGCATGACAAAGCAGGTTTTGTGAAGCTGATACAATTCCAAAATGGCCAATCACAGATAAGTGCGGGAAAAATGGCATATATAAGCCCCATAGGTGGGAATACACAGCATAACTGATTGTAGAACCTATTTGCAGTCAGGATAGCAGGTGTAAGAGAGGGCAGTCGCTTTCAAGCACAGAGGTGGGGTGTTGAGGAGTCCAAATACTTGGTTTGGCTCCTAGTCCATGATAATGAGGCTCAACTCATGCAGGGCCAGGTTCTGTGGGGTGCATATAAGGAAGAGGCATGGAACCGGTTGGCACATGATCTCACCAGTGCCACAGGTATACCAAGGACTGGTGAACAGGTCCATCACCGCCATGCGGACCTGAAGAGACGGAAGCAGGGTCAACTGAACAGTTGGATCCAGGAGGCCCGGCAAATGCCCAACGCCCCACTACTGAGTAAGTATCCGTGTAATTATGTATGTAAGGAATTATCCTAGCTGATATTATGGAGATGTATGTTCCAATATTACTTCATTTATATTACAGCTGCAGGTGTGCGTTCTGCGAATAGGTGAGCCTGTGGTGATAGGCTGGAGTGGTTACGCCACCAGGCAGGTTAGTAATTATATTCCAGTAATTGTTATACAATATAAGTGAGACAGCTTGTAAAAGAGGTCAGTGTAGTCTCATATTAATAAAGTTCAAATAACACTAGAAGAAAGATTTTGCTAGCACTGTATGATTAGATAAGTGATGCAGCCTGTAATCCAGAAATAAAAAGTGAACAAGTCTGAAATAGTGATTACCCACCTGAAGTGTAATATCAGATAACCTGCAGCAGCCTGAAAATCACTGGTAAACAAGCCAAAGATAACAGACATGTGTCAAATACATCCCCTTAGAAAATCTGCCATATGAAACAAGTGAGTCTGTTGGAAAGGATTGCTGTAAGCAGGTATGACATGTTAATAATGCTACAATAAAGTACCAAGTCGAATTCTAAAAACAAAACAAGTGAGTGACAGAAAGATGCATGAATCGACCAAGAAAGCTGTTATAACTTCTGAATAAAGTATACTGCAGTCAGTACATAATGAAATGAATGAGACAGCCACAACCAAAAAGTGAAATGTTTGAAATAAAGTACTGAAGCTGGAATGTGTCTGTCCCACAATTTGTATATTTTGCTGTACCCTTGCAATATGGGGATAGTATGGTTGTATGAAATAATGAACATCCACCAGTTGTCTAGAGCCATATAAATGAAATGTACCAGGATGCTGTACCTGAACATAGCCAGATATGAAATGTGTATGAATAAAAATGCAATGGATATTAATGTATCAGTAACAGTCCCATCAACAACATTCCCAAGGTTACATATCGGAAACTATAGTAAGACCTGTAGGGTATATATATCTGCAGCTACTAGAGATGTACAGCATATGTATATGTAGTTGAAGCTGTTAATGAAATATTTCTTCACCCTACACTATATTCACAAATAATGCCATTCCACAACAAACTGGGTATGTGTATTTACAATCAATTCCTATGGACATTTGTCTTGCTGGTTCAAACATATTTGCATGTACGTTGCTGCATGTGCCCTGTTCACATATCCAAACCTGATGGCCTGTTGCCATCAATCAACCCTGCATGCTGTTGGATTGTGCACTGTTGTTCAAAATATGCATGTGTTATGCTTGCCGTTCAATGTTTGGAATTCATGGGTGTTTGGTTAATGGGAATACTGATGCATGCTGTTACAACTAATTTTGAATGGTATTGTTTGTTACTAACCCAAAATGTCTTAAAATATTTCTAAAAATAGGGCAACAGGGAAGGCGGGTTCCAGCAAACCCACCTCTCCCACCTCAGCTGGCGAGTGCACCTGGCACTAGTGCCCAGGCCGGAACCTCCTCCGTTGGCCCTGTGCCAGCTTCGGGTGGAAGCACTGCAGGGGATGGGGCTCATCCCCCCTCTGCAACCGTGGCCAGAGGAGACCATCCACTCACCCTTCAAAGTGTCCGGTCTGTGGTGCGTAGCTAGATCAGGCATTCTGTGCTTGAACCCCTATGCCAGCTTGAGGCTAGGGTGGCACAACTCATGGGTGTCCCTGCTGCCCATCCTATACAGCCCCCAGCACAGCCCCATCCTGGGCTGTGAAGGCACAGTGGCAACTGCCCATGGGTGGGGATCTCAGTTCCACTGTTGCCATCTGTGGGCTCATGGGATCGCGATATCCCAACATCCTTCCCCGTCAATTGTGTCCCCCCCACGTGTCATACTCTGCACCTGTATGCATCTTGTTTGTCTTGTCTGTTAACCTCTCCTACCTACCTCCCCAAATATACCAACTTCCTGTACCTCATATTCCACTCTCACCTGAAAAAAAAAAAAAAAAAAAAAAAAAAAAAAGGCACTCTGTTCCCACAAAAAAATTACGCCCCATACATAGCTGCCCATTTTGCAGAC
Organism: Protopterus annectens; assembly: GCF_019279795.1. Lineage (NCBI taxonomy): Eukaryota > Metazoa > Chordata > Ceratodontiformes > Protopteridae > Protopterus > Protopterus annectens. The sequence continues at coordinate 1,772,330,488 of NC_056732.1, forward strand.
ATGTCTGCTGGACATGTGAACTGGTAATTACAATTGGCTGTACAACATATTTTGTTATCCTCACCCCTCTCTCAGGGGTGGAAGGTTTCAAATTTCACACCAAATTACAGAGATATGCACAGATGTTGGTGATAAAGAAATGGGCAGCTATGGGCCTTTCCTACATCCTTCCTGCAAATCCCAAGCTTGTTTTCCTACTGTCCTACCCTCTTTGTGCCCCCTTTTTCACCACTGTCCTATCACCCCATTTTTTTTCTTTCAAAGAAATTAGCACGGGTGTGCGTGAGAGTAAGCACTTTTAAGCAGTAGTAAGCGGGTGTGCATTGTGTGCGCTTAGCTAAGCATGTGTGCGCAAAGCTAAGCGACAGTGCACATGCGTGAGCTCCGTGCAAACCAGCGCTAACCCGCTTACAACTGCTTAAAAGTGCCTTAGTCACTCTGAATGATAAGGCCTGTAGTCTGCTCAGCAGCAAAATAAAATTCCTCTGTCAGTCTCGAACCCAGGACCTTGGAAGCACTAGTCTGCATGACTTACCAATAAGCCATGACTCATATACAAGAGCTTTGTGCTGAAAGCAATATATCATGAAATAGTAGGACTTAATGTAAAGAGAATATAGGAAGGCTATTACACAAAGCTTGACTTGTATCTTTACTGGAAATTCTTGTGGATTTGTATAACATTAGTGTGAGAAGAGAAACAGCCATGCTAGTTGGTAGCTTGTAGGTAATAATGTGACAGCAACACCTTGCAAACCACACACACACTATCAGAGCAGGATAAACACTGCCATATTTGAACAGGTAAGAGGCCAGACCTCACAAATGGGACTGATTTACAGGGATGTCCCTGATTTGAAAACAAATGTTAACTGTGCCCCACTGACTCCCTGTGAAATGTACTAATAGTAGGCAGAATTGTGTTTTTTCCCATGTAATGGCAACTGTCAACTACTGAAAGTATGCACTACGTGCATGTCAGAAATGGTGTATTCACAAGCACACCCACATGTAGGTGTACAACCAACAAATACCAAAGGAGGTAACAACTAAAAAAACAGAAGGACAGTATAGCTGTTTACAAGCACTGCATGTGCCTGCTGTCCATAACTGTTAGTACAAAGTAGAAGGTGCCACTACTGCTCAGCAGCAAAATAAAATACCCTTGTAGGTGTCAAGCCCCACACCTTGGCCAGACCAGACTGCATGAAGTACCACCAAACCACAACAAAGATATAAGGAATTGCTGCCGAAAGAAATATAGCAAGCATTACAAGGAGTGAATGTGAATGGAAAATAAGAAAGCCATAGCAACACATTCCAGTAAAGACACCTATCAGGCCTCCAAGGAGTGAATGTAAAGGCTAACTAGTGAAGCCATAGCAACAAATTGCAAGAGCCACTGCTGTAAACCAGTTACTCCACAAGTCCCACAGGAAAGCACATACTCCCATTTAAACAGTATTAGTATTATTAGGTGTCAGTTAACACACTGAGAAGAATAAACTGGAGGAAGCAATAGTCAGGTGTCAGTACAACATGCATGTCAGTGCCTGCAACACAGCCTGAGATATGAGAGACATACCAACCTTTACGCTCACACAACACTGTCCACAGCATACCAGCATGGTCCCCACCTTGAAAATCTTAAAGGGCTACGCCTATCTCACCTAACATTTTATAGCACTGTCCTGAAAACACAGTGAGAACTGCAATTACCACACAGCAGGTTGCATGCAATTAGCAAATGCTGGCTAACAATTGGTGCAGAGGCCATCATATGCACATTTGCATATACCTACAAAAGCAGCCTGTACTCCCAGTCCACACATGCAATACGTTCATTGCAACAGCTGGAGGGAGAGACAGAGAGAGAGAGAGAGAAAACATAAATAAATAAAAACAAAGAAATAAAAAAAAAAGCAAATAAGAGACACAGACCGCTGAAACTACTACAGTACAGAACAGCAGGCTACCAAGCAGCAAGCCATCAAAAATAGCAGTGTCCAACAAAGGTAATGTAAACTAATAATGTAATAGTCTACATACTGTGAACCCTCCATATGTGTTAGCAGTCTGTATATAGATATATATTTAGATGTGCATAGGGCAGGGGACATACTGCAACTGTTAGTGAAGGCTGGACATACATATGTATGTGAAGGATGCTATGTGCACATAACAGTGTAGGTTGTAGTGCAAAGTGCAATGTAGGTTGTACAGTACTGAATGTTTAGCAGTATGTTAGTGTGTGTATGTATACGTGTAAATAAAAAGGTATATATATATATATATATATATATATATATATATATATATATATATATTATATGTATGTATATGTATATATGTATCTATATATAATGTGCATATATGTATACATAGATAGAGAGGGATGTAGAAATAGACCCAGAATGATACCAAAGTACAAGGACAAAATGATTGACCTCAACAATTGGCTAAGCTTCTGGTGTCATTCTAAGGGGATCCAGCATCTGTCTGCCTGGGACGACATGACCGATTGCTTTGCCAGAGATGGCATGCACCTGTCGCCCTCAGGATTCCAGATACTGGCTAAGACTCATGCCATCCCTATAGTGCCTTTGTCAGGCAAGGTTCAAATGACAAATACACCACTGTAAACGGTGACATCTGTGACATCTGTGCAGTGACAGAGACCTGGTTCAAAGCTCCAGAGAGCACCCCTGCATTACCGGGCTTCAATTCATACCACACCTGTTGGCCACCTAACCCAGAAAGAGCACTAAAAGCGGAGGCATGTCCATATTCATTAAGGATATCCACACCTCCAGGCTAGTTGCACAGCATAATGCATCTGAGGTATCCAATTGCAACTAACTCTGGGCAAGAACGCAATCCAAATCGTAGCTTGCTACAAACCCCCCCACCATGCCCCAGGATTCACACCTCTCATTTCATGATACACTGGAAAGGATTGGGTACAACCCAACACCCTAATAATGGCCGATTTCACCTACCCCACCATTAACTGGAAAAAACTACACCTGTACCAACTCTATTGCTCAACATTTTCTGGAATTCATAAATACCAATGCCTTGGATTAACTTATTCACACCCCCACCAGGGGCAGCAATATCCCAGACTTTGTCATCACCAAAATGGGAAACTGTTGTTCCACACCAGAGGTCAATTCCTTGTTGGTGAGATCCGACCACAAGGTAATCAGCCTAGACATCCACATCCCAACCCCAGCCCCAATTAAGGGCACCATCGTAACAAATGTCTCAAAAGCCAATGTCACACGTCTTAAGACAGAAGTGGCAAACTGCATGACACCCATGCAGACGGACAATAGAGGTATGACTGCTGAATCCTACACAAATGCACTGTATAAGCACTTACATGAGTGTATGGATCATGCTATCCCTAATAGAACCAAGATGTTATCCCCTAGACAAAGGAAGCCAGTCTGCTGGTCCTCTGCCATAAACAAACTCTCCATCAGAAGAAAGACACTGTTGCAAAAATAAGTAAATTCCCATGACTGGAGGAACTTCCTGGTCAACCTCAGTAAGAAGCTGAGATCACTCATAAAATCCCTCAAAGCTAGTTACGAAAACAAAATTGCCACTGACTCTAAAGACAACCACAAAGCATTCTATAGCTATGTCAAGAATCTAAATGGGAACACTCAGATCTGCTCTGAGGTACAGCATAATGGCACTAAATATACAGAACCAAGTGATATTGCCAAAATCCTGGCAGATAGGTTCAGTGCTAACTTTACCCCCCTCTCACCCACTAGAGGGCCCATCTCTGTACTGGAAGAATGCAAAGTCCCTATAATCACGGCTGCACAGGTAAAATACACACTCTCCAAAGCCAAGAGCACAGCATCCATGGGACCTGACAATATCCCAGGCTGCATTCCACATGAATCACTGAATGAACTGGCACGATACCGCAGTACCATGTTCAATCATAGCCTCACCTCAGGCTTTGTAGCTACTGAATGGCGCACCACAACACATCCCACTCCACAAAGGGGGAGCCACAATGGACCAGGGTAACCACCGCCTCATTAGCCTGACGAGCCTAGTCCGTAAGCCATGGAATGTACCATCATGGAACTCATAAACAAAGACATTGGTAATCTCCAAATTCTGGACCCTACTCAGTTTGGATTTGTAAAAGGCAGATCATGTCTCTTAAAACTGATTGACTTCTTTGAAGCAGTCACCAAAGCCATAGATGATGGTGAAATGGTTCACACAGCTTATGTAGACCTCACCAAGCCTTTCAACACCATCTCCCATTCTGGAATTGTAGATAAGCACACTAAACTAGGTATAAATCCTTATGTCATAAGATGGGTTGACAACTGGCTCACGGACAGAACCCACACTGTGAAAGTAGCATATTCCAAATCCGACAATAGACCAATGACAAGTGTAGTACCACAGGGTTCAGTCCTGGGTCCTCCCCTGTTTGGTATCTACTTCTCCGAAGTGCAGGCCAACACAGAAGGTCTGTGGCTAACAAAGTTTGCAGATGACTGCAAACTAGGAGCCATAATCACAACTCCTAACGATGTGGGCAAACTACAAAAGGCCATCACTGAGACAGATACCTGGTGTCAAAGCCATGGCCTGAAGCTCAATGCCAAAATGTGTATTTTCATCCCAGTGGTATAAACTCTGTACCCATGAACTACCAGATAGCTGGTAGTCTACTTAATGCCAAAAATGTGATAATAGACCTTGGGACACAGGTGCACAGTAGTCTCTCCTTTGATAATCACATTTCCACAGTGGTCGGGAAATCCTTTTATGTGACTCATCTCATCACAAAAGGATTTCAATCCAGAAAAAAAAGGTCATTGTTCCCCTCAACTCATCACTTATTAGACCCATAATAGAGTACAACGCTCCTTTTGGTATGTACCTCACAGGACAACTACAACAACTGGAAAGACCACAGAAATACCTCACAAAGAGGATTACTGGCCTCAAACAGATGCCCTATGCAGACCGTCTCAAAAAACTACAGCTTGACTCCATGGCATATCGCCTACTCAGGGGTGATCTCTGCCTAACATACACAGCTATGTCAAAGCTACATCTGTTGGACATGCTCCACTTAAAGAAATCCCAATCCCTCTGTACACGCTCTAGGGACCTTAACCTTGTCACCACAAAAGACAGAACACGCTGGAGGGATAGAGTCGTGTCCCAGACACTTCCCATACTCTGGAACAGACTACCTATCTATGTCAAACAGAGCTCCTCATTAGCACTCTTCAAGAAAGATTCTAATGATTGGATGGGAAATGGGGAATTCACCCCAGGGATCATGTCTGTGGCTCTGCTTGACAGGGGCATAGGAAAACACCTTTCTTGGGTGGCGAAAGTCAGGGTACATTTATTGGCTAGGTTTGTATGGACGCTAGGGCCAATAGCCTAGTACCTACCTATGAACATATATAGATAGATGGATAGAATTTGTATATACACATATTATGTAATAGACACAGACATATATAGATATATATATAGATACATACACATATACAGACAGATATGCATGTGTACAGATATGTATGTATATGAATATCTCTCTCTCTCTCTATCTCTCACCCCCCCCCTCTCTCTCTATATATATATATATATATATATATATATATATATATATATATATGCACATAGATATAGAAATATATATATATATATATATATATATATATATATATATATAGATATATATACACATGTGTGTAGATGTATTGCAACAGGTGCCTGTTGACAAAGGCGTGTACTGAACACCAGTGCGGATACAGGAGTACCATACCCCATTCTAAAACACTTACACCACTAACCACCACATATGTGGTTGCCTGCCTATTACTGGATGTGTCAGGAGGAAACATGGGAAACAAGTGTACAATAACCTCCCTGTGATATTCACAGTGGCACACCAGTCTTGTAATACCTGTACATGGTACATGTCAGCAGAAATGGTGTGTCAGCTAGTGAAATGTAGGTCATTGTACCCCTCTACACCTCACAATGTCCTATATGATATGTACCTCCCATGACAACTACAGAAAGGGAGAAGGATACAGTCATACCTAACAAACAGTGATAATGCCCTCAAACACATTACCTATGCAGAGTGACTGACAAAACCACAGATAGAGTGCTCTCAAACTACCGACACAGAGCATACCACTGCTGGATATACATAGTTAAGTCACACCCATAACAGTTGTCCAACAACCATGGTAACACCTCACAATATCCCCAGCATAAATGACCTATTTCTGTCATCCTTGGCACCACAGTTAAGAGCACATGGTGGAGGTACAGGTTCCTACACGCAAATAGGCCATACCCTGGAGTAAACCACCCAGCATTATGAAGCAAGGCTCCCCATTAGTAGATGTCAGACATACCCCTGTTGAATGTTATGCAGATAGGTAGTATGCCATATGAATCACCCTGTGTAACTGTTTGACAGGAGCTATTACAACCACATTACATGTGTCCCAAGGGGCATGGTAGCAGAACAGTATGCTGCTGTAGGCCCAGGCCCAGGCCCAATAGCATACTACCTGCCTATGACACAATGCACACACTCATGTACTCATTGCAATACCAACTATGTGTTGTGGAATGCGTGTGCCACTGACTGTGTGCAAGGTCGGTAATGGTGTGATTGCTCAGCATGACTTTGTGTCTGTCATGGTAGTGTGTGTCCTTGGTGTGAGGCCAGAGAAAGATGTGTCAGGTATTGGGATACAAATATACTACATTGCCATATGTTGTGCTGTGGTTCCCTGTATGTGACTGTGGTGTAGGTATGGTTATGGCAACAAAGACTACGGTGCATTACCAGTGACATTTGTACTGTGCATTACATGCATTGCATGGGTTGACAATGTTCCCCATACATTACCTTGATACAAACCCCCAGTGTGAGGCTGTGCATTGGACCTCAAACTGTGTGCCAACTGCTGGAGTATACTTGTTTGTTGTATGGAGTGTACCAGGCACTGTCACAGAGTTGTCAGCTGAGCACTAATATGTGGTCATTCAAATGTGCATCCCCCAATAGACAGACAGATGCTATATATGGCAGTTCAGTGATATCACTACAGTAGAGTTTTATGTGTGCCATATCACTTGCTCACATATTTTTCTTTTCCTTCCAGGGCAATGGTGCACCAGCGCAACCTGCTGCAGACGAAGAGGAGATACACCAGAGCCTGGTGCAGGATTTTGCCACACTCTTTTCCCGCACCAGCCAGAACCAGCAGGAGAGGGCTGCACTGTGGCAAGACCTTGTCCGTTGGGTAAATTATATAGGCATGCACAACCGGACATATGAGCAGGTACGGCATCACAGCAGTGATTTAATTAGAAATGTCCATTAGTTTGTGTCTGATATCAAAGGGCAACAGCTTGCCACAGGTGGTGGGGTGGCTATACACCCCCCCCTCACCAGACTGGAGGGGCTCCTCTTAAGTGTTGTGGCTCCAGCCCAACAACAACAACATCCACACACATGTGTAATGATGGTGGCTGGAGCCACCCAGCAGGAGGACTTAGAGCATGCAGGTAACATACCATATCTATATTTGACTGTTCTCTACACTGGTAGGTTATGCATGTGTGAGGTGTGTACTGTGTTTGTAGCTATTATCCTGGTAATTATTGTGAAAGAGTGATATTCTCAATATCGGCAGTAGACCTGTGAAAGCCAACTGTTGTACTACTGAACTGTATCATACTCACAGTATCAATGGCAGAGTTGTGCCCACTGACAATGAATGTCTTATTTGTCCAGGTCCCTCTGGTGTAACAGCAAGGCAGACAATCCATGCTGGTGAGTGTGTAATAACATTCCTTTGATACTAATGATAGTAATAGTAATAATACCATAAAATGGTATTGCTATGTGTGTGATTGCAGGTGTGTCTGTGTGTTTGTATCTCATGTACTGAGGAGTGTGCATGTGTGCATGTGTGCATGTGCCCATGTGTGCATGTGCCCATGTGTGCATGTGTGCATGTGCAGATGTGTGCATGTGTGCATGTGTGCATGTGCCCATGTGTTTATGTGCCAATGTGTGCAAGTGTGCATGTGTGGTAACATTGTGTGCACATTGTAAACTGTGTTTCCTGTCTTCTTCTCACAGGTTTTGGTGCTGCTCTGGTGGTGTGCAGCATGGAACCTGAATCTGCTGCTGGGGATAGTGATAATAATGATACCTGTGTGATGGCACAGGGAGGTGTGCCAGGGTCCGTTGTTGGTCAGCCAATCGACAGTACACAGCTGTCAACCCCATCCATGTGCACAGTCATCCTGCCAATACATCCATTGTCACCAATATCCCTAGTTGATGGACAGCATATAGTGGGCATTGACCAGGGTAATGTGGTATCAGTGGCACATGCATCTCCTCACAGCAGCCATGGCCAGAGTCCTGACATGGTACCACACAGGCAGAAGTCCAGGGGTTCTTGTGGGAGCATCCGTGGTCATACTTCCCCTGTCAGACATGCCCACAGACATCTTTCAACCTCAGCTATGTTCCGGGCTGTAATGCAGGCACAGTCACATATGGAACGGTACACCAGAGAGGGTCTGAGGGAGCTGAGGGCACATCACACTGCTATGCATGACACTATGCATGACGTTGTGGCTGCCATTCGTAATTTCACCGAGGTCATTGACAGACATTTGGGGGACACATTAGATCTGTTCCACAACTACGTCCATGAGCCAGAGCAACCCAGGGCATTTGAGGCATCGACGTGGATGAATGCTAGCAACAGCAGCAGCTGGCAGTCATCACGGATGACAACAAACCCGCGGCCACTCACATAGTGCGAGTACCAGCCCTGGCAATGCTGGGTCTGTGCTGTCATCAGAGCACCCTAGGAGACCACGTGCACGTGGCTCTGGACAGTCCCAGCAGGGACATGTCTCCAGTCAACAACCACCTGCTTCCGATGACAGTACCCAGTCTGACTTAGTACCTGATACTGTCCGTAGCACCCCTGCCAGGCACAGGTACCGTTTCCATGGCCAGAGACAGTGATCTGTACGACCTGGCAGGTACAGTCTGTGGCTGTCCACAAACACCCGTATATGGCGGCCACAAGGTGGAAATGTGTGCATACATGTACACATGCATAATGCTAACACCTAAGGCTAACACATACATGCACACACTGCATCAACATTGCCGCATCTTCTACAGTTGTCCCTCACTAACACACACACACACATACATGTCGATTGGTTGTATCAGTGGCAAACTCAGGCATACCAAGTACACATCCTGTGCATATGATGAAACTGTGCCACCTCCTGCAATCTGTAACATCGATGCAGGACCGGTGTTGCCATCAATCGACCCTGCATGCTGTTGGATTGTGTACTGTTGTTCAAAATATGCATGTGTTATGCTTGCTGTTCAATGTTTGGAATTCATGGGTGTTTGGCTAATGGGAATACTGATGCATGTTGTTACAACTAATTTTGAATGGTATTGTATGTTACTAACCCAAAATGTCATAAAATATTTCTAAAAATAGGACAGCAGGGAAGGCGGGTTCCAGCAAACCCACCTCTCCCACCTCAGCTGGCGAGTGCACGTGGCACTAGTGCCCAGGCCGGAACCTCCTCCGGTGGCCCTGTGCCACCTTCGGGTGGAAGCACTGCAGGGGATTGGTCTCGTCCCCCCCTCTGCAACCCTGGCCGGAGGAGACCGTCCGCTCACCCTCCAAAGTTTCCGGTCTGTGGTGTGTAGCGAGATCAAGCATTCTGTGCTTGAACCCCTGTGCCAGCTTGAGGCTCGGGTGGCACAACTCACAGGTGTCCCTGCTGCCCATCCTATACAGCCCCCAGCACAGCCCCATCCTGGGCTGTGAAGGCACAGTGGCAACTGCCCATGGGTGGGGTTCTCAGTTCCACTGTTGCCATCTGTGGGCTCATGGGCTCACGATATCCCAACATCCATCCCCACAATTGTGTTCACCCCCACATGTCATACTCCACCCCTGTATGCGTCTTGTTTGTCTTGTCTGTTAACCTCTCCAACCTACCTCCCCAAATATACCAACTTCCTGTACCTCACATTCCACTCTCACCTGAAAAAAAAAAAAAAAAAAAGGGCACTCTGTTCCCACAAAAAAATTACGCCCCATACATAGCTGCCCATTTTGCAGACATATCTGCAGGACATGTGAAGTGGTAATTACAATTGGCTGTACAACATATTTTATTGTCCTCACCCCTCTCTCAGGGGTGGAAGGTTTCAAATTTCACACCAAATTACAGAGATATACACAGCTGTTGGTGATAAAGAAATGGGCAGCTATGGGCCTTTCCTACATCCTTCCTGCAAATCCCGAGCTTGTTTTTCTACTGTCCTACCCTCTTTGTGCCCCCTTTATCACCACTGTCCTATCACCCCATTTTCTTTTCTTTCAAAGAAATTAGCGCGGGTGTGCGCAAGAGTAAGCACTTTTAAGCAGCAGTACGTGGGTGTGCATTGTGTGCGCTTAGCTAAGCATGTGTGCGTAAAGCTAAGAAACAGTGCGCATGCGTGAGCTCCGCGCAAACCAGCGCTAACCTGCTTACAACTGCTTAAAAGTGCCTTAGTTACTCTGAATGACAAGGCCTGTAGTCTGCTCAGCAGCAAAATAGAATTCCTCTGTCAGTCTTGAACCCAGGACCTTGGAAACAATAGCCTGCATGACTTACCACTAAGCAATGACTGATGTACAAGAACTTTGTGCTGAAAGCAATATATCATGAAATAGTAGGACTTAATGTAAAGGGAATATAGGAAGGCTATTACACAAAGCTTGTCTTGTATCTTTACTTGAAATTCTTGTGGATTTGTATAACATTAGTGTGAGAAAAGAAACAGCCATGCTAGTTGGTAGCTTGTAGGTAATAATGTGACAGTAGCACATTGCAAACCACACACACTATCAGAGCAGGATAAACACTGCCATATTTGAACAGGTAAGAGGCCAGACCTCACAAATGGGACTGATTTACAGGGATGTCCCTGATTTGAAAACAAATGTTAACTGTGCCCCACTGACTCCCTGTGAAATGTACTAATAGTAGGCAGAAAGGTGTTTTGTCCCACGTAATGGTAACTGTCAACTACTGAAAGTATGCACTACGTGCATGTCAGAAATGGTGTATTCACAAGCACACCCACATGTAGGTGTGCAACCAACAAATATCAAAGGAGGTAGCAACTAAAAACAGAAGGACAGTATAGCTGTTTACAAGCACTGCATGTGCCTGCTATCCATAACTGTTAGTACAAAGTAGAAGGTGCCACTACTGCTCAGCAGCAAAATAAAATACCCTTGTAGGTGTCAAGCCCCACACCTTGGCCAGACCAGACTGCATGCAGTACCACCAAACCACAACAAAGATATAAGGAATTGCTGCCGAAAGAAATATAGCAAGCATTACAAGGAGTGAATGTGAATGGAAAATAGGAAAGCCATAGCAACACATTCCAGTAAAGACACCTAGCAGGCCTCCAAGGAGTGAATGTAAAGGCTAAATAGTGAAGCCATAGCAACAAATTGCAAGAGCCACTACTGTAAACCAGTTATTCCACAAGTCCCACAGGAAAGCACATACTCCCATTTAAACATTATTAGTATTATTAGGTGTCAGTTAACACACACACTGAGAAAAATAAACTGGAGGAAGCAATAGTCAGGTGTCAGTGCAACATGCATGTCAGTGCCTACAACACAGCCTGAGATATGAGAGGCATACCAACCTTTACGCTCACACAACAGTGTCCACAGCATACCAGCATGGTCCTCACCTTGAAAATCTGAAAGGACTACGCCTATCTCACCTAACATTTTGTAGCACTGTCCTGAAATCACAGTGAGATCTGCAATTACCACACAGCAGGCTGCATGCAATTAGCAAATGCTGGCTAACAATTGGTGCAGAGGCCATCATATGCACATCTGTATATACCTACAAAAGCAGCCTGTACTCCCAGTCCACACATGCAATACATTCATTGCAACAGCCGGAGGGAGAGACAGAGAGAGAGAGAGAGAACATAAATAAATAAAAACAAAGAAATAATAAAAAAAAAAAATAAGAGACACAGACAGCTGAAACTACTACAGTATAAAACAGCAGGCTACCAAGTAGCAAGCCATCAAAAATAGCAGTGTCCAACAAAGGTAATGTAAACTAATAATGTAATAGTCTACATACTGTGAACCCTCCATATGTGTTAGCAGTCTGTATATAGATATATATTTAGATGTGCATAGGGCAGGGGACATACTGCAACTGTTAGTGAAGGCTGGACATACATATGTATGTGAAGGATGCTATGTGCACATAACAATGTAGGTTGTAGTGCAACGTACAATGTAGGTTGTACAGTACTGAATGCTTAGCAGTATGTTAGTGTGTGTATTCATATGTGTAAATAAAAAGGTATATATATATATATATATATATATATATATATATATATATATATATATATATAGATAAATATTATATGTATATGTATGTATATTTACATATGTATCTACATATAATGTGCATATATGTATACATAGATAGAGAGGGATGTAGAAATAGATAGACCCAGAATGATACCACAGTACAAGGATAAAATGATTGACCTCAACAATTGGCTAAGCTTCTGGTGTCATTCTAAGGGGATCCAGCATCTGTCTGCCTGGGATGACATGACCGATTGCTTTGCCAGAGATGGCATGCACCTGTCACCCTCAGGATTCCAGATACTGGCTAAGACTCATGCCATCCCTATAGTGCCTTTGTCAGGCATGGTTTAAATGACAAATACACCACTGTAAACGGTGACATCTGTGACATCTGTGCAGTGACAGAGACCTGGTTCAAAGCTCCAAAGAGCACCCCTGCATTACCGGGCTTCAATTCATACCACACCTGTTGGCCACCTAACCCAGAAAGAAGAACTAAAGGTGGAGGCATGTCCATATTCATTAAGGATGTCCACACCTCCAGGCTAGTTGCACAGCAAAATGCATCTGAGGTATCCAATTGCAACTAACTCTGGGCAAGAACGCAATCCAAATCGTAGCTTGCTACAAACCTCCAACCATGCCCCAGGATTCACACCCCTCATTTCATGATACACTGGAAAGTATTGGGTACAACCGAACACCCTAATAATGGCCGATTTCACCTACCCCACCATTAACTGGAAAAACTACACCTGTACCAACTCTATTGCTCATTGTTTTCTAGAATTCATAAATACCAATGCCTTGGATTAACTTATTCACACCCCCACCAGGGGCAGCAATATCCCAGACTTGGTCATCACCAACATGGGAAACTGATGTTCCACACCAGAGGTCAATTCCTCTTTGGTAAGATCCGACCACAAGATAATCAGCCTAGACATCCACATCCCACCCCCAGCCGCAATTAGGGGCACCATCGTAACAAATGTCTCAAAAGCCAATGTCACACTTCTTAAGACAGAAGTGGCAAACTGCATGACACCCATGCAGACGGACAATAGAGGTATAACTGCTGAATCCTACACAAATGCACTTTATAAGCACTTACACGAGTGCATGGATCATGCTATCCCTAATAGATCCAAGATGTTATCCCCCAGACAAAGGAAGCCAGTCTGGTGGTCCTCTGCCATAAACAAACTCTACATCAGAAGAAAGACACTGATTAAAAATAAGTAAATTCTCATGACTGGAGGAACTCCCTGGTCAACCTCAGTAAGAAGCTGAGATCACTCATAAAATCCCCCAAAGCTAGTTATGAAAACAAAATTGCCACTGACTCTAAAGACAACCACAAAGCATTCTATAGCTATGTCAAGAATCTAAATGGGAACACTCAGATCTGCTCTGAGGTACAGCATAATGGCACTAAATATACAGAATCAAGTGATATTGCCAACATCCCTGCAGATAGGTTCAGTGCTAACTTTACCCCCCTCTCACCCACTAGAGGGCCCATCTCTATACTGGAAGAATGCAAAGTCCCTATAATCACGGCTGCACAGGTAAAATACACACTCTCCAAAGCCAAGAACACAGCATCCATGGGACCTGACAATATCCAAGGCTGCGTTCCACATGAACCACTGAATGAACTGGCACCCTACCGCAGTACCATGTTCAATCATAGCCTCACCTAAGGCTTTGCAGCCACTGAATGGAGCACCACAACACATCCCACTCCACAAATGGGGAGCCACAACGGACCACAGTAACCACCGCCCCATTAGCCTGATGAACCTGGTCCATAAGGCCATGGAATGTACCATCATGGAACTCATAAACAAAGACATTGGTAATTTCCAAACTCTGGACCCTACTCAGTTTGGATTTGTAAAAGGCAGATCATGTCTCTTAAAACTGATTGACTTCTTTGAAGCAGTCACCAAAGCCATAGATGATGGTGAAATGGTTCACACAGCGTATGTAGACCTCGCCAAGCCTTTCAACACCATCTCCCATTCTGGAATTGTAGATAAGCACACTAAACTAGGTATAAATCCCTATGTCATAAGATGGGTTGACAACTGGCTCGCAGACAGAACCCACACTGTGAAAGTAGCATATTCCAAATCCAACATCAGACCAGTGACAAGTGTAGTACCACAGGGTTCAGTCCTCCCCTGTTTGGTATCTACTTTTCTGAAGTGCATGCCAACACAGAAGGTCTGTGGCTAACAAAGTTTGCAGATGACTGAAAACTAGGAGCCATAATCACAACTCCTAATGATGTGGGCAAACTACAAAAGGCCATCACTGAGACAGATACCTGGTGTCAAAGCCATGGCCTGAAGCTCAATGCCAAAATGTGTATTGTCATCCCCATGGTATAAACTCTGTACCCATGAACTACCAGATAGCTGGTAGTCTACTTAATGCCAAAAATGTAATAATAGACCTTGGGACACAGGGGCACAGTAGTCTCTCCTTTGATAATCTCTTTGCCACAGTGGTCGAGAAATCCTTCTATGTGGCTCATCTCATCACAAAAGGATTCCCATCCAGAAAAAAGAGGTCATTGTTCCCCTCAACTCATCACTTATTAGACCCATAATAGAGTACAATGCTCCTTTTGGTATGTACCTCACAGGACAACTACAACAACTGGAAAGACCACAGAAATACCTCACAAAGAGGATTACTGGCCTCAAACAGATGCCCTATGCAGACCGTCTAAAAAAACTTCAGCTTGACTCCATGGCATATTGCCTACTCAGGGGTGATCTCTGCCTAACATACACAGCTATGTCAAAGCTACAGCTGTTGGACATGCTCCACTTAAAGAAATCCCAATCCCTTTGTACACGCTCTAGGGACCTTAACCTTGTCACCACAAAAGACAGAACATGCTGGAGGGATAGAGTCCTGTCCCAGACACTCCCCATACTCTGGAACAGACTACCTATCTATGTCAAACAGAGCTCCTCATTAGCACTCTTCAAGAAAGATTCTAATGATTGGATGGGAAATGGGGAATTCACCCCGGGGATCATGTCTGTGGCTCTGCTCGACAGGGGCATAGGAAAGCACCTTTCTTGGGTGGCGAAAGCCAGGGTACATTTATTGGCTAGGTTTCTATGGGCCCTAGGGCCGATAGCCTAGTACCTACCTATGAACATATATAGATAGATGGATAGAATATGTATATACACATATTATGTAATAGACACATACATATATAGATATATAGAGATACATACACATATACAGAGAGATATGCATGTGTACAGATATGTATGCATATGAATATCTCTCTCTCTCTCTCTATCTCTCACCCCCCCTCTCTTTCTCTCTCTCTCTCTCTCTCTCTCTCTATATATATATATATATATATATATATATATATATATATATATATATATATATATATATATATAGAAATATATATATATATATATATATATATATATATATATATATATATATATATATATACACTGAGAGAGGCACATGTGTGTAGATGTATTGCAACAGGTGCCTGTTGACTAAGGCATGTACTGAATGCCAGTGCGGATACAGGAGTACCATACCCCATTCCAAAACACTTACACCACTAACCACCACATATGTGGTTGCCTGCCTACTACTGGATGTGTCAGGAGGGAACATGGGAAGCAAGTGTACAATAACCTCCCTGTGATATTCACAGTGGCACACCAGTCTTGTAATTCCTGTACATGGTACATGTCAGCAGAAATGGTGTGTCAGCTAGTGAAATGTAGGTCACTGTACCGCCTCTACACCTCACAATGTCCTACATGGTATGTACCTCCCATGGCAACTAAAGAAAGGGAGAAGGATACAGTCATACCTAACAAACAGTGATAATGCCCTCAAACACATTACCTATGCAGAGTGACTGACAAAACCACAGATAGAGTGCCTCTCAAACTACCAACACAGAGCATACCACTGCTGGATATACATAGTTAAGTCACACCCGTAACAGTTGTCCAACAACCGTGGTAACGCCTCACAATATCCCCAGCATAAATTACCTATTTCTGTCATCCTTGGCACCACAGTAAAGAGCACATGGTGGAGGTACAGGTTCCTACACACAAATAGACCATACCCTGGAGTAAACCACCCAGCATTACGAAGCAAGGCTCCTAATTAGTAGATGTCAGACATACCCCTGTTGAATGTTATGCAGATAGGTAGTATGCCATATGAGTCACCCTGTGTAACTGTTTGACAAGAGCTAGTACAACCACATTACATGTGTCCCAAGGGGCAGGGTAGCATAACAGTATGCTGCTGTAGGCCCAGGCCCAGGCCCAATAGCATACTACCTGCCTATGACACAATGCACACACACATGTACTCATTGCAATACCAACTATGTGTGGTGGAATGCATGTGCCACTGACTGTGTGCAAGGTCTGTAATGGTGTGATTACTCAGCATGACTTTGTGTCTGTCATGGTAGTGTTTGTCCTTGGTGTGAGGCCAGAGAAAGATGTGTCAGGTATTGGGATACAAACATACTACATTGCCATATGTTGTGCTGTGGTTCCCTGTATGTGACTGTGGTGTAGGTATGGTTATGGCAACAATGACTATGGTGCATTACCAGTGGCATTTGTACTGTGCATTACATGCATTGCATGGGTTGATAATGTTCCCCATACATTACCTTGATACATACCCCCAGTGTGAGGCTGTGCATTGGACCTCAAACAGTATGCCAACTGCTGGAGTATACTTGTTTGTTGTCAGCTGAGCACTGATATGTGGTCATTCAAATGTGTATCCCCCAATAGACGGACAGATGCTATATATGGCAGTTCAGTGATATCACTACAGTAGAGTTTTATGTGTGCCATATCACTTGCTCACATATTTTTCTTTTAGTTCCAGGGCAATGGTGCACCAGCGCAATCTGCTGCAGAGGAAGAGGAGAAACACCAGAGCCTGGTGCATGATTTTGCCACACTCTTTTCCCACACCAGCCAGAACCAGCAGGAGAGGGCTGCACTGTGGCAAGACCGTGTCCGTCAGGTAAATGATATAGGCATGCGCAACTGGACATATGAGCAGGTACACCATCACTGCAGTGATTTAATTAGAAATGTCTGTCAGTGTGCGTCTGATATCCACAGGCAACAGCTTGCCACAGGTGGTGGGGTGGCTATACACTCCCCCCTCACCAGACTGGAGGGGCTCCTCCTATGTGTTGTGGCTCCAGCCCAACATAACAACATCCACACACATGTGTAATGATGGAGGCTGGAGCCACCCAGCAGGAGGATTTGGAGCATGCAGGTAACATGCCATATCTATATTTGACTGTTCTCTACACTGGTAGTTTATGCGTGTGTGAGGTGTGTACTGTGTTTGTAGCTATTATCCTGGTAATTATTGTGCAAGAGTGATATTCTCAATATCAGCAGTAGACCTGTGAAAGCCAACTGTTGTACTACTGAACTGTATCATACTCACAGTATCAATGGCACAGTTGTGCCCACTGACAATGAATGTCTTATTTGTGCAGGTCCCTCTGGTGTAACAGCAAGGCAGCCAATCCATGCTGGTGAGTGTGTAATAACATTCCTTTAATACTAATGATAGTAATAGTAATAATACCATAAAATGGTATTGCTATGTGTGTGATTGCGGGTGTGTCTGTGTCTGTGTATTTGTATCTCATGTACTGAGGAGTGTGCATGTGTGTGTGTGTGTGCATGTGCCCATGTGTGCATGTGTGCATGTGCCCATGTGTGTATGTGCCCATGTGTGCATGTGTGCATGTGTGCATGTGTGGTAACATTGTGTGCGCATTGTAAACTGTGTTTCCTGTCTTCTTCTCACAGGTTTTGGTGCTGCTCTGGCAGTGTGCAGCATTGAACCTGAATCTGCTGCTGGGGACAGTGATAATGATAATACCTGTGTAATGGCACAGGGAGGTGTGCCAGGGTCCATTGTTGGTCAGCCAATCGACAGTACACAGCTGTCAACCCCATCAATGCGCACAGTCATCCTGCCAATACATCCATTGTCACCAATATCCCTAGGTGATGGACAGCATACAGTGGGCATTGACCAGGGTAATGTGGTATCAGTGGCACATGCATCCCCTCACAGCAGCCATGGCCAGAGTCCTGACATGGGACCACACAGGCAGATGTCCAGGGGTTCTCGTGGGAGCATCCATGGTCATACTGCCCCTTCAGATGTGCCCATAGACGTCTTTCAACCTCAGCTATGTTCCGGGCTGTAATGCAGGCACAGTCACATATGGAACGGTACACCAGACAGGGTCTGAGGGAGCTGAGGGCACATCGCACTGCTATGAATGACACTATGAGTGACGTTGTGGCTGCCATTCGTAATTTCACCAAGGTCATTGACAGACGTTTGGGGGACATATTAGATCTGTTCCACAACTACATCCATGAGCCAGGGCAACGCAGGGCGGTTGAGGCGTCGATGTTGATGAATGCCAGCAACAGCAGCAGCTGTGATGACAACAAACTTGCGGCCACTCACATAGTGCCAGTACCAGCCCCGGCAATGCTGGGTCTGTGCTGTCATCAGACCACTCTAGGAGACCATGTGCACGTGGCTCTGGACAGTCCCAGCAGGGACATGTCTCCACTCAACAACCACCTGCTTCTGATGACAGTAACCAGTCTGGCTTAGTACCTGATACTGTCCGTAGCACCCCTGCCAGGCACAGGTACCGTGTCCATGGCCAGAGACAGTGATCTGTACAACCTGGCAGGTACAGTCTGTGGCTGTCCACAAACACCCGTATATGGCGGCCACAAGGTGGAACTGTGTGCATGCATGCACACATGCATAATGCTAACACCTACGGCTAACACATACATGCACACACTGCATCAACATTGCCCCATCTTCTACGGTTGTCCCTCACTAACACACACACACACACACATACATGTCGATTGGTTGTATCAGTGGCAGACTTAGGCATACCAAGTACACATCCTGTGCACCTCCTGCAATCTGTAACATCGATGCAGGACCGGTTAATATGGTGCTGATGCACAGGGTGACTACATAGATGTCTAGTAATATTATCATGTTGTCAACTGTGCAGTGTAATGATATCATTGTGGGTATATCCCAGCATGCCTGATGCATTAACAGTATGATTGTCATTGTATTGTTTGGTAGACCCCTATAAATTACCATAGTGTAATGACTGCACATCTTTGCATTTTGCTGGTAAGGCTGTAAAAAGAAGGCCACCTACATAGGTAGCACAGGGGATAAGTAAATGGAAGTTATGATACTCAATGGTGGACATGTAAACCACAAGATGCATGCAGTACAACCTCTACTCTGCACGGAGAATGTTGATATCTGTGCAGTAATAGACAACAGGTTCAAGACTCCCAAGAGCACCCTAGCACTACCGGGTTACACCTCATACCATGCTTGACAGCCCCAAAACACACAACTAACTATGACAGGAGGTGAGTCTCATTAAATTCCAGGGGTACTGTGGTGGCAGGACAGGTAACATACAGCCTACTAAATTTGGGAATGCTGATTGAGGGCTCAGTGTCTGAGATTATAAATGTGTATTAGTTCTGGTTTAAGCAGTTGGGCTTCAGGCCAGTTATTTCACATTACAAAGGTTCATGGTCTGCACTCTTGTGGGAGGAGAGGCAGGACTCTACTCGTCTGAGGTGGGAATTTCTGGCTAAAGGCTTATAGTGCCTGCATATTTGAACTGTTTCTTACTGAAATTGGTACACCTTGTTTGCTGTAGCATAGACAAGATCCATGCCTGCTGATTGTAGCTTTGTTTGTATGCTTGTTTGCTTGTTATTTTCCTGAAACACTAATCCCACCTGAAATGCAGCTTTACGGCACCTCTGAGAATTCCTAGTGACATGAGCATTGCTTACTGTATGTATGTCCTTGTTTCACTTGACAGAAAGTTAGTGTTTGTCAGTTATGCAATTAAGTTACCTGTAACACATTGCATTTCAGATACCTGACACTTGCTCACTAAAGCATTTATATATGCCAGCACTAACAAATTAAAACCACTACACCCTCACAAACTCACCTTACATACCTTGTTCCCCATTGGCCCTTTTTGTTGTTAATTATAAAAGAATTCCCAATACTAGCCTAGCATGTTCAAAGGTCAGTTGTCAATCTCCTCCACAGTCCAGCTGGTGAATCTGGAAATCTAGGGGCAATATTACAACTGCCTCATTTACACAGTCAACCCTCTCCTCCTCCCAACAAATTCCACCACATGTGAAAGATACAACCATATATCCAAAATGCAGGCTAAGCTCTCTCAACTCAGTACTGGCAAAACCTGTCAGGAGGAGAAGGAAACCACGGTCACTACAATTCCAGTCTCACATAGACCCACCATGACAGCAATCCAAACAAATAAACACACACAACCATAGTTGGAGTCTCTAAATAAAGGTCTGCCTATGCAGCAGACACCTCCAAAGCAGACACACAAGCAACCGCTACCCAGAACAGAACACGTGCAACACATAGCTCACAAAACCAGTGTGCCGAACAGTCACAGCATGTAAGGCTAAACAACACACCTGCTACACTTGTAATGGGTGCCTCTATCATCAGGTACACTGATGTCCCGCTCACCAGGCTGAACAAGGAGAAGGTCATGGTGAGATGCCTGTCAGGCGCTATGATCTGCCACATAACACAAGCACACAGGTCACTCCAAGGCATGTACAAATATGACTCAGTCAGAATCCATGCCAGTGTGAATGACCTGAGACATACCTCATTGGACTACATGATGAGAGACATAGAGGAGCTCTCTGAGCATGTGGCCCAGATTGGTATGACCCTGACCTTGAGTAGCATCCTAACCTCACCAAGAATGATGCCACAATATTCAGACAAGATGATCAATTCAGACAATTGGTTTATGTTTCAGTGTCATTCAAAGGGAATACAATGCCTGTCAGCCTGGGATGCCATGCTCAACAAGCCACACTGCTATGCTAGGGACAGCTTGCACCTGTCACCCATGGGCTTTTGGATATTGGCAAAGGCTCTTGATACACCTATAATACCTTTTTTAGGCAAGGCTCAACAGACAAGACCACCTCCATAGGTATCAGAAAGGATAGGAAACTAATAGTAATGCTACTCAACCCCAGCAGTGTAAACATCAAGATGCATGCACTGGAAACTGTCCTTAACATGGAGAACATCAATATCTGTGCAGTAACAGAATCCTGGTTCAAGGCCCCCAAAAGCACTCCAGCACTGGCAGGTTATACCTCATACTGGCAGGTTATACCTCATACCATGCTTGTCGGCCACATAAAAATTGGCCACATAAAATAGGCCACCAAAACAGAACAGGAGGGGGAGTATCAATATTCATCAAAGATACACACACCTCCAGGTTGGTGGCAGAGCACGAAGCATCAGAGACTATCCATGTGCAACTAACAGTGGGTAAGACTGCCATCCAGTTCATAGCCTGGCACACACCACACTCCCAAACCCAGGTAACACACTTGGCCTACTTAAGAAGACATGTATATCTGCAGGTGTATCCAAACAACAATATATTGGGCAGCTTCATTTACCCACACATAGACTGCGAGCATTACTGTAGCTCCAACACCCTAGGTGTAAAGTTCCTAGAATCCATACACTCAATTGCTATGGAATGACTTGTTACCACTCCCACAAGTAGGGAATACATGCTGCACCTGTTCATCACCAACATGTGGACTATATGCTCCAGACCAGACGTGTATCCCTCAATGGTAA
The DNA here is from genome assembly GCF_019279795.1 of Protopterus annectens. NCBI lineage: Eukaryota > Metazoa > Chordata > Ceratodontiformes > Protopteridae > Protopterus > Protopterus annectens. Next base: position 1,772,352,831 of record NC_056732.1, read on the forward strand.
GATGGCACCATAGACTACTCTCACTGTATATTCACATACCAAATGCAGCCCCTGCACAAAAAAACACAGTCATAAAGTTGTGTAATGCAAATTACATGTATTCACATGAGGCAGGCTTCACACATGGGAACTATTTCAGGTCACAGGTGCATATGTCTATGTGGCACACACATAACCTCATGTGTGCATTGACATTACTGATATGATCTATGTCATACAATATTAAGAGCAACACCCCACACACATGGACAGACTGTGTGATAAAATCACACATGGCATTTGTAAGATTCAAACCCCTACCTAACTATGTTATGACACTTGAGAGAGACGCATTAGCAGAGCACGCTATTCGCATCATTGGGAGGTTTTCCTTCTCCTGCTGTACTTATACGGTGCTGACATCACCAGTGTTTAGAATGAGGAATGTGCATCATGCAGTGTGTTTTTGTAGTTGGCAAGAGGGACATTTCTTTCACACTAATCCCCCTCACCCAAACACACACACACACTGAGCATTTGCAGGATTCAAACCCCTACTTAACTATATTATGACACTTAAAAGAGACGCATTAGCGGCGCACGCTATTCGCATTACTGGGAGGTTTTTCTTCTCCTGTTGTACTTATAGGGTGCTGGCATCATCAGTGTTTAGAATGAGGAATGTGCATCATGCAGTGTGTTCTTGTAGTTGGCAAAAGGGACATTTCTTTCACACAGAATTGCACACACACTAACCCACCTCACTCAAACACATACACTGAGCATTTGTAGGATTCAAACCCCCTATTTAACTATGTTATAGCACTTGAAAAAGATGCATTAGCAGAGTGCGCTATTCACATTACTGGGAGGTTTTCCTTCTCCTGCTGTATGTATAGGGTGCTGACATCATCAGTGTTTAGAATGGGGAATGTGCATCATGCAGTGTGTTCTTGTAGTTGGCAAAGGGGACATTTCTTTCACACACACTAACCCCTCTCATCCAAACACACACACGGAGTATTTGCAGGATTCAAACCCATATCTAACAAGGTTATGACACGTGAGAAAGACACATTAGCTGAGCACGCTATTTGCATTACTTTGAGATTTCCCTTCTCCTGCTTTACTTATAGGGCGGTGACATCATCAGTGTTTAGAAAGAGGAATGTGCATCATGCAGTGTGTTCTTTTAGTTGGCAAAAGGGACATTTCTTTCACACACACTAACCCCCCTCACCCAAACACACACACTGAGCATTTGCAGGATTCAAATCCCTACCTAACTATGTTATGACACTTGTAAGAGACTCATTAGCAGAGCTCGCTATCTGAATTATTGGGAGGTTTTCCTTCTCCTGCTGTACTTATAGGGTGCTGAGATCATCAGTGTTTAGAAAGAGGAGTGTGCATCATGCAGTGTGTTCTTCTAGTTGGCAGAAGGGACATTTCTTTCACACAGAATTGCACACACACTAACCCCCCTCACCCAAACACACACACACTGAGCATTTGCAGGATTCAAACATGGATGTGACATTGCAAATTCAACCCCTGGTATCTCCACTGTGTCCCTGCTTGACGGAGGCACAGCACACTAGCCTTACATGGTGCCTTCAGTGACCTACTTTACAGAGGCACAGTAGCCTACTGTACTGGGGAGGCAGATGCCAAGCACACTCTGGCTAAGCTTGTATTCCCTAGGGCAAACAGCCTAGTATTGACCTCTACACTCATATGTTTAATTTTCAGATGCACAATATTTGTTGCTGATAAACTGTTTGGAGGTCTTTATTGCCATAGCTTTCTCTGTTTCAATGTATAAATTGTGTATCTGTGGAAGATGTTTGAATATGTGTGGGATCCACTATTTAACTTATGTCTCTGTAGCCATTTAACTGTGTGCACTGGGCAGATTGCTGTCTTGTGGTTGGTTCCTGGTAAACTGAGACATGGCCTAAGTGTGTGAGCATGCCCAGTTCAGGCATATTCCATGGCTTGTTGCCTGACATATGTCTCATTTATCAAAGTGTGTGAGCATGCCCAGTGTGTGCTTTCCATATGTTGAGATCTTCAGTCCACCACATTTGTGGGTGTATGTGAACTTCCACAGTATTTCACATTTATAGTTGTGTGTTGGGATTCATGTTGTGTACATACTGCCCAACTGCTTTGTGTCTGAACCAAACAAGGATTATACTGTGTCTGCAGGGTTTCCATGGGATAGTTTGCATACAGTTGTCAACATCCTTTCATAATGACCATACACTGTAATATTGTATAGTGTACTGGTTCAGTACTTTCACTGTGGTGGACAGTATCCTGGATTTCAGTCCTATCACTACTTTCAATATTCATATTGAGCACACCAGACTGGTTAAGGGCCAGTTGTGGACATATGACTATGCTGCATTTTGTTCGGATATGGACTACTTACACCAGGCTTGTCCAACATTGGTAGTGTATTCCACAACTTGGGTGGACATTGACAAACACTAGCAATGTGCCCTAGGCCATTTCTACTGCTAGTCAGAGAGTGTGTTTGTCCTTCAACACACATTGTAACTGGAATTTAACATCACATATTTCAAGGTTAGTATAATGTGCCTCTGTCTACCCGTGACATAACAGTGATACCCAGGGTAAACCTACCATCTCCCATCCACTCATCATGATTCCTGTTGAGGAGAGTCAATGAGGGACTCTCTGGCTAACTTGTACTGGGAGTTTACTCAAGAGTGGAGTGAAGCTTCTGGGTTATGGATCAATCACTACAGCATGTCCTATGTATGTCAGTGCTAGGGTTCAGGTCTCTCATGTGCATAGCTCACTGGCATTCAGATTGTACAAGGTGCAGCATGTTCATTGATTCCAGCTTGGACATGGCTTTATACATCAGGCACAGATTGCCTCTGAGCAGGCAGTATGGCACTGTGTGGAGCTGCGGTTTGTTTAATCAGGCAACACATGGCATCTGTTTGAGCTCTTTGATCCTCCTGTTGGGGTACTTTTGGGGTCTTTCCAGTTGCTGGAGGTGTCTGCTGAGGTACATCCCACAGGGGCCATTGTACTCAATTGTGAGGATGATGAAGGATGACTGAAGAGGCACGATGACCTCCCCTGATCTAGATCTGACTACCTTCATGATTAGGTGGGTATATGGTATGTTTCTGTAACCACTACAGCCACATGGTTGTCAAATGCAAGATATATATCAAATTGTGTCCCCAGGTCTCTTATTACTTCTAAAGTACTTAATGGGTTAACACCTATGTGGTAATTGGTGGGCACTTACTGTTTATCCACAAGGGATGACTATACACTTTTTTGCAATTAGCTTGATGACATGGATCTGGCACCAGCTGTCTGTTTCTATGTGGCCCTTTTGTAGGATGCTTGTGTCAGCTGGAGGGTCAGATAAGGTGCCCAGTTTGTAGTCCTCTGCAAACTTGTTCAGACACAGTCCTTCCATGTTGGCCTGTACCTATGGGAAATATATACCATGCAAGGGAGGTCCCAGGACTGTGCCTTGTGGGATGCCAATTGTAGCTGGTTTGTAGTCTGACATGGCTGCAGCATGTCTGACCATGTCAGTTCTGTCCTTGGGCTGGTTTGCAACCCATCTACTGACATAGGGGTTTATATTTAAGCTGGTGAGCTTATCTATAATGAACACATGGGGTATTGTATGGAAGGCTTTTGCAAGGTCCATATAGGCTGTGTGGACCACATTCCCCTCATCAATGGCCTTGATGACTGTTTCAAATGAGTCAGACATGTTTAAGGGGCAGGATCTGCCCTTAAGAAAGCCACGCTGGGTAGGGTCCAGTATCTGTAGGCCCCAATATCTTTATTTCGGAGGTCCATGATGATCCTTTCCATAGCTTTGCAGACCAAGCTTGTCAGGATTCTGGGGTGATAGTTTGCAGTATCCATTGAGGCACCACCTTTGTGGAGAGGGACCACTGTTGCTGTACACTGCTCTTTGGGTACTGTGGTAAGGCTGAAATTGAGCAGTAGTGTTATTTGGCATTCCATTCTTTTTGGGGTTCATGTTGGACACAGCCCAGGACACCATCTCATACCATTGATGCTGTGTGTCTTGCTTTGAAGATGCTGCCTGTTACCTCAGCATCTGCAATGTCAGGGGGCCAGCACTCTGCTGGGATAGATATTTGTCATTTTGGGGAGGGGGGGTTTGCACTGAACCTGTCAGGTTGGATGTTGGCAATGTGTGTGGGTTTGGTGTATTGTTTGCAATATTTGGTAATTCAGAGCATATCTGTGAATTCCCAACAAGGTTCCTACCATCAGTTAAGACAGCCTTGTGATTATCCCTAGTGTCCTGTACAATTTGTATCTCCATAGGTTCATAGGATCATACTGCGCTATCTGCCCTAGGGCATTTATCAGCCTAGCCAGAGTGTGTGTGGCTTTCACCACCCCTTGCTATGTGAATATTATGGCCATTCAGAGTTTACCTTACAGTGCCTCTGTCTAGATGTGACACACTGAGGACCCCCAGTGTAAATCTACGATCTCCCATCCACTTGGCAAGATTCCTGTTGAAGAGAGTCAGTGAGGGGCTCTGCCTAACATGGAGTGTGTTCTGTTCCAGAGTGTAAGAAGCCTCTGGGTGAGGAATCTGTCCCTCCAGCACATCCGATTTATTTATGTGTTGAGGTTGACATCTGTTGCTCTCACTGCTCTAATGGCTTTGGATTTTCTGAGGTGGAGCATGTCCATCAATTCTGTTTTGGACATGACCTTGTACATTGGGCATACATCGCCTCTGAGTATGCAGTATGTGACTGCATACAGCCGGGGTGTTGTCAGCCAGGCAGCATATGACGAATGTTTGACATCCTTTATCCTCTTGGTCAGGTACTTTTGAGGTCTTTCTAACTGCTGCAGGTGTCGGGTATGGTACACCCCAAATGGGGCATTGTACTCACTTATGGGCCTGATAAGAGAAGAGTATAGGGGCACAATGACCTCTCTTGATGTAGATGTAACTCCTTTCATGATAAGGTGGCCAATATAGGTGGTCTTCCTAGCCATGTTGGCAAAGTGAGTGTTGCATGTGGGGTTACTGTCCACTTGTGTCCCTAGGTCCCTGATTACTTCTTCCATACATAATTGATTACCACCTATGTGGTGATTTGTGAGTACCTTGTTTGGTATTTGGGGAGACATTCATACTCTCCAGTGTCTTCAGGGAGGCTGAGTGGTGTTCCTGGGTCTGAGAGGGTGGTCTGTGGCATGCTTCAAACTGTACAGTGGTTTTGCCTACAGTTAGTTGCACATGGATGGTCTCTGATGCTTCGTGCATTGTCAGTAACCTGGATGTGTGGGTATCTTTGCTGAATATGGATACTCCCCCTCCTTTTGTGGTTTGGTCCATGTTTTGGGGCCGAAAAGCATGATTTGAGGTATAACCTGGTAGTGCTGGGGTGCTCTCAGGAGCCTTAATGCAGGTTTCCATCACTGCACAGACATCGATGTTCTCCATACTGGGGAGGGCCTCGAGAGCGTGCATCTTGTGGTTTAGACATCTGGCATTGAGCAGCATTACCCTCATGTTTTTTCCACGTATGTTTTCTGGGGAGGTGGGTTTGTCTTTTCAGCCTTGCCTACAAAAGGCACTATGGAGGTGGCAAGAGCCTTAGCCAATATCCAGACACACAGGGGTGACAGGTGCAAGCCATCCCTGGCAAAGCAGCGTGGTTTGTCAAGCATGACATCCCAAGCAGACACACATTGTATCCCCTTGAAATGACACCAGTAATTGAGCCAATTGTTAAAGCTGATCATTCTGTGTTTGTACTATGGTATCATTCTTGGTGGGGGTAGGATGCTGATTAGGGTCAGAGTCATACCGGCCTGGCCTACATAATCGGAGAGCTCCTCTATGTCTCTTTACATGTAGTCCAGGGAGGTACGTCTCAGGTCATTCACACCAGCATGGACAATGACTGAGTCATATTTGTACTTGCTTTGGAGTGACCTGCATGATTGTGTTATGTGGCAGATTGTAGCAGCCTACAGGCAGCTTACTGTACCCTTTTTCTTGTTCAGTCTGGTGAGCGGGACATCATTGTGTCTGACTATTGCATCACCTATTACAAGTGTATCAGGAATGTTGTTTGTCCTTATGGGCTGTGACTGTTTGGCACACCCACTTTGTGTACTATGTGTTGCATGTGCTATGTTTGGGGGTAGTGGTTGCTTGGGTGTCTGCTTTGGAGACCTCTGTTGATTTGGTGTTTTTTAATTATAGCCTCCAGGAATGTTTTTGTGTGTTTATGTATTTGGTTTGCAGTTGTGATAGGTCTATGTCAGTGAGTTTGTGGTGTGTGTGGTTACCTTCTCCTCCTGACTAGTTTAGACAGTACTGAGTTGAGTGAGCTCAGCCTCCAGTTTGGAGACGTGCTTGCATCTCTCACATATATTTGTATTTCTTGGGGGGTGGAGGGGGTTGTCTGTGTACATGGGGCAGGTGTAACATTGCCCAAGATTCACAGATTCAACTTGTTGTAGCTGGCCTTAGTGGATTTTATGAGTGGCCATATTTTATTGGCATAATACTGATCAGAGATTACTTCCCTTTTTGGGTTTGCTCTATCATGTGGTGAATTCCTCATTTTTTTTCATGGTTTGGTAATGGCTGTGGTCCACCATGCCAGATGCCTGTGTATATGGTATTGGGCCTTGGTTTTATTTGGGATTGCATAATCCATGCATTCCTGACTGTGTTCATAGAATGCATTTATAAAGGGTTCTGAGGTGTGGCCCATATTTTCCACAGGCACAGGGCCTTTAATGGATTCCACATCAGTTTGGAGGAGTGCAACTTTTGCTTTACACATGTTTTTCACTGTAGTTTTCTGGCCAGGGACTGTGGTCCGGCTGTGAATATCCAGTGTGATTACTCTATGGTCTGATATTACCAGTGAGGAATACACTTCTCATCTGGCCATAGAGTACCCATGTTGCTGATTATCACATCCAGTATGCTTACCCCTCTTGTGGGAGTGGTACATTGTTCCTGAGCATGTTGGTTTATGGATTCTAGGAACCTTTGGCCTAGGGTGTTGGTGCTGGGATAATGCTCCCAGTCTATGTTTGAGTATTTTCAGTCAACCAATATAATGTTGTTTGGAGAGCTTGATATTTCCATGTGTTCCAATGTAGGCCAAGTGCAGTTCCTGGCATTAGGAGGGTAGTCTGTAGCAGGCTACAAACTGGCAGGCAGTCTTAGCCACTGTTACTTGAGCATTGATAATCCATGCTGCTTTTTGTTGTGGTACCAACATGGAGGTGTGGTTATCCTTGACAATTATTGCTACTCACCCACCTTTTGTAGTTTGTTCCATGTTTTGGGGCTGTAAAGCACAGTATGAGGTGTAACCTAGTAGTGTTAGGGTGCTCTTAGGAGCCTTAACCCAGTTTTCTATTACAGGACAGATATCAACATTCTCCATGCTGAGGGGAGTTTAGACTGCATGCATCTTTCAGTTTGGATATCTGGCGTTGGGTAGCATTACATCTAGGTTCTTATCCCTTGTGATACCTATGGAGGTGGAGCATCATGCCTTGCTCAGCATGTCATCCCAGGCTGGCACGCATTGGATCCCCTTTGACTAATGGCAATTCTTAAGCCAGTTATTGTAATTGATCATCTCGTCTTCATATTCTGGCATCATGCTTGGTGAGGGTAGGATGTTAGTCAGGTTCATCATGTTTGCATATACTACATGGTGTTACATTGTTTAACACATGGCAATCATGCCTCAGGCGGTGCTGCAGGGCTGTCTAGGTTGGATGCACATATTACACTCGCTGAACATGTTTGATAGCAGGTTGTGTCAACTTAGGCATCCCTTTTACTATATGTGTGAGTCAGAGAGAGGTATCATTTCCTGGGTTTCTACTGAGCCAGTGTATGTGCTATGTGTTGCCACTTTGCCAAGGCATACTGGGCATGCCTCCTTCTGCCTACTGGGGCAGGCTCAGGTTGTTCCTCCTCAGAGTCACGCTCTGCCTGTGATTGGCGTGGCAATGGTGGGGTGCTGTTTGGCCCAGCCCTATGCTGGTCCTGCTGCAGCTGTTTTCACAGAATCATATTATGTAGCATAGCACATACCATGATGATTTGGGTACATGTAGTTGGTGAGTACTGCAAGGCTCCACCAGATGTGTCCAGGCACCGGAACCATGAATTGAGCAGCCCAAACACACGCTCAATTACATTTCGTGTTTGTGCGTGTGCCTCATTATGGCATTTTTGTTCAGGTGTATGTGCATTTCTGATGGGTGTCATCAGCCACGGCTCCAGTGCATAGCCAGCATCCCCCACTAAGTGACCATGTGGGATGTCCACATTGGCAAATGTCTGGTACAGCTGCATCAGATGCCAGATATGTGAATCGTGGTAGCTTCCAGGGAAGCCAGCACACACATTCATTATTATGCCCTGGGCATCACACATGACCTGGGAGTTGATGGAGGGGAAGCCCTTGCGGTTAATGTAGGCCCTACCCCATTCACCGGCTGGTGCTTTGATGCGTGTATGCGTGCAATCTATTTCACCCACTACCTCAGGGTATTCAGCTATTTGCTGGAAGAGATGCATATTGCTGGCCAATACCTCACGGGAATTGGGGAAATATACATGCTCACCGACATGTGCTGACATGGCATCCAGGAACTGGTGCAGTACCCTAGATGCTGATGCCTGTGATATCCCCATCATACCACCAGTTGGTCTCTGGAAGGTACCTGTTGCTAATATTCTTAGGCCAACACATACCTTGATTTCCACTGGGATGGGTTCCCCTCTCTTGGTTCTGTGTGTGAGGCGTGGCCTGCACAGCTCAACAATTTGCTGCAGGAGGTCTCTGTCCACTCTATAGCACTCCACTATCTCCAGCTCATGTAACCCCTGGTAGGTGACCCTTGGCCTGTACACTCTTCTCCATCTCCTCACTGTGGGTTGTCTGGCAGAATTTTCATAGTCACCACCTTCAGCAAGTTGCATATGTCTCCTTAAAACAGCTATGGCAGCCCCTAGAATTTTTGGTCTGAGTGAAGCTTTTCCAGTTTTCACTTCTAGTAGCTTACTCCTCTGTTGCAGTGTCTCTTGAGAGAAACATTCTGCACTGTTGTTTGCAGTGTTTTAAGTGCTGGGCTGGGCTACCGTTCTGCCTGTGTAATTGCCTGCTTCTGATTGTTTTCACCTGCTAACTCTGCCAGTAATTTCTGCTAGCTTCCTACTATTTCCCATGCTTCCTTTTTCCCTTCTGTTTCCTCAGGGGGGAGCAACGTGCATACCAGCATAAACACGCTCACAGTGGCTAACACGCGCGCACACATGCTTAGACGGACTAGAATCTGCTTATTCGGGTTAAAACGCGTGCACACCAGTGAAAACAAGCTTACAGATGTTTAAACAGGCTCCTACATGCTTATTCTGCCTTAAACGCACGCACTCATGCTTACACGCATGCACTCTGTCTTACTCATGCCTACCAGCGTGCACACATGTAAGAAACTTTGGTGTTATCCATCGTGTACACCTTCCATTTCTTGACTTTCCCATGTCTACTTGTTGACACTCCTCTTTCCATGATGTGTGACTGACAGCTTTCACATGCCACTGTGTTCCAATCAGCTGCATTCCTTTCATACATTCCCTGCTGTGATGTCACCTATCTCCTACTCTGTTACTCCCCCTTATCCTAATCCTACACTGCATGGATTGTACTCATTTTCTATGTAACAGTGCGATTCACTATCCTACCACTCATTTACATAGGATTGCCTACTAATGCTTAGTTACATGTCTTACACTCCGCTTCCCCCCTTAGCAACCCCTACTCGGTGGCCATGTTGTTTTACCCTGCTATTCCCTTCCATTGTATACTCATGCTTTGCATAAACCCACATTTGTGGGTTTAATATTTTAATTTTTTGGTTTTGTATAGTGCAGCCGGTTTGTTCGATGCTGCGTTACGTTAAAAAAAAAGTATTTTTATTTCATGTTTACATCAGGGTACGTTGCCAGTGGCCACATATTTGTCCATTGGCATGCTGCCTGTGACATTTGCAACCTTTATTTGGAGTTGACATGGCTCCATTGTGTTATTTGCAGAACGGTACTCAGTTATCAACTAAGTACATTTCTGCAGATAACACGGCTCTTACACAGGTAGGATTCTGCTTCCTGGATCGTGAATTTACCTCATTTGCATGCCTTTCAGCTGCAAGTGAGGTAATTAGCATATCCACGCCCTGCCCGTGTAAGAGCCGTTTTAGGTGCTCTCTTACACACACAATCTGGCTGTTCCTGGATCACGATGGCTGCATGGAGTCTTACACTACTCTTAGACTCCGTGCAAGCCATCGTGAATCCTGCCCATTGTTTTATGGTGTGAACAGTACAATACTTGCTAGTAGCACCCTTTAGCACAGTAAAAGTATGCAGTTATGCAGTTTTGTATTTATCTAATTTGATGGCAATTCAGGAGGATGCAAAAGATGCCATGACACCTACTGAAATGCATGAACATTTCCAGATGCCCTGGCAAAATATTCCCCAGTCAGTATGAATACCTTCTCAGCTCTCCCCTGAAAAGAAGCTGCAGGCATAGTGGGATTAGTCCATCCAGCAAAATGTAAATAAAATAACATAGAACAACTTTAATGATTGTACATTTAATTTAAATATTTATTGAATAAAAAGAATGCAGAACTTTTTTTTACAAAAATGACATTTTAGAACCAGCAGAAATCTTTGTTTTCTAAACTGCTAAACTGTCATTATGTAAATTTGAAAGTAACTTACAGTGATATTACATGGAAGAGAGAAAATGGGATGATAAAGAGACAAACTATGAATGAATAAGCCGAGAAAGTGATAGTCTAAGGATTATATTTGTATAACATGAGCATATTAAAAATGAACATTAAAAAACAGTGTAAAAATGCATCATTGGTTTCTAAATGGACAACTGGGCTGGCTTTATGATTTGAAGTTTAGTAGGTATGGCTTTGCAACTAGATAATTTGTTTGATTGCTTGGTAAATAATAACCTAGTCTGTTCCTAAAAGGTGAGTAGTTTTGAGTTTGAAAGAGAGCACAATGATGTACTCCAGGTAGAGAGTCTTGCACATAATTTATTGGATTTATGTTGGTTTAGACTGACGGATTGATGTGATACCTGAGCAAATAATAAGTCGGAAATGAATACATGAGGGTATACATTTCAGTTGAATATTCAGAGCAAGATAATAGGAAGGTTTTTAGAAAAAAAATGATTACATGACCGGTCTATGATTAATAGTTCAGTCAGAAATGCACAACTATACTTTGTGTGGAATTTGTATGTTATGTTTCTTTACTGTAATTGATTAATATTTTAAAATTCTAAAAATAAAAATAATAAAAGAAAAATGTGCAACACAGCCTAATGGAGATTAGGTATACAGAAGTGCCAACACAGTTCAGACTTGCCTGGGGCAATGCTACATAATGAAAGTATGCACTCGTGAAAACAGCAGACAATGTGCAGATGGACAGACTGCACTATGGTAGGTCATATGAGGTGGAGTCATCAGCATGCAGGTAACATTTCGTCTGAGGTATAGTCACATGCACATTGAAGTACCGTAAATGTATAAAATTATCTCAGCTCTGAACCCATATAAGAGTCATACAGCAAAGTGACAGCTATTCTCATTTTATAAATGGAAAAGAAATAGGGTGCTAGGACATCAGAAAGGTGAAAGATAAAGTATATAGGAATGCACAGGATTATAGGATAATAGAATCATGGAAAATACATGGTAGATGAGTCTCAACACCATGTATACCTTACTAGTGCCTGCCTTCATAATGTATCAACCTTCTGAAGATGGAAACCAGATTCATTTTGGAGTAAATTTATGGGCACCTATCCAATCATACAGGTTTAATTTGAAGGATGCTAGACTGGCCCTGTTTAACCTGCAGGGCAGTCTTTTCTTCGGGCATGAGTGGGTGCTGGGTAATAGGTATGTTTCTCCATTGCATTTTACTTGTATCTTGGTGGAGATTTAAGTTCCTAGTTCTGATATTAGTGGAATAATTTGATTTTTGAAGATATAGAAGCTCAAGAAGGACAGGATCTCTAATAGCATGTAAACAGTAGGAGAGCCAAAAGCGAACAAAACCAATAAAATGTAGCTCCAAATCCACCAAGCACAAATGAATCAAGGCTCCAGAAGTAAAAAAATGCTTTAATAAGCACAGTTACGACACTCCACCACAAAGCCAGAAACTGTAAAATACAAGCAGGAACACTAAACACAATAACGTATCCAATGAAACGTTTTCGTCGCCAACTTCCTCAGTTGTATCAGCCATATTTTGAATTTGGTGTTTTTATATGCCATTTGAATTTCATCACAATTCCATTAACCAATCATTTTGTGCACCTTATTACAACTAATTATAAAATAATACTTGAATTTCAAAAACCTTTTCAGTGTTAAAATTGAACCTTCCTAATAACATAAACCATCCCATGTATCCAAGCATGTGTTATAAAAGATGTTTAAAAACTTTTTAAAAACTTTGAAACATTTATTATACAACCTTTAACATTCTCTGCTTTTACCATAAATAAAAGTTTGTGGTTCTAGAATTGGATCATAGCACCATCTTGTGGTCCTAATATAAGTTGCAATACAAAACACTAACAAGAATTTAAAATAATAAAGTGCAGGTTTTATATTATTGTATAAAATAAGCTAAAAATAAAAATAACCAACATTTTAAGACCATTTAAAATTAAAGCTTTGCAGCTCTCATCTTCAAAACTGGGGCCAATGATACCATATCATTGAGTCCATAATTACGATTTGCATCTAAAAAAAGTTGCCAGTACAATTCTTTATATTCTATGAGTGTTTCCCACATCCCACCCCTGGGGTTAGTGGGAACAACTTCCAAGATAAAAAATGAGTATCCTGTAGTGTCACATTTTTTAGAATGCTTGCTAAGTGCATTTTTCTCATTTTTTACTCTGACATCATATAGATGCTCATATATTCTTTGTCTGAGCTTTCTTTCACTCTTTCCAACATAGAAAGAGGGACATTTCTTGCAAACAGCTATGTATATGATGCCTTTTGTGTCACAATTGGCAAATGTATTCAAGCCCAGGGTCATGTTTCTTGCTTCTAAAAACAAGGTCTCCCCACAATTCAGATGTGAACAATAATTGCATCTCCCACATCTATACAAGCCTTTCTTGGGTTTGTTGGTGTTATTGCACATATTGGCTTTCTTCCCTCCCTCCAGGTAATTTTTGATGCTTTTACCTTTACGATAGACATGAGTTAATTCTTTGTCAAAAATGTGTTCAAGGTCCGAAAACTTTGAAAAACTATACCATTCCCTTGAAAAAATGTTCCTGACATATGCAGATTGTTCACTAAAAGTAGTGATTAACCCTGTCTCATTTTTTTCAAACTTATTTACTTGTTCTTGGTTGTGTTTCAAGTTTTCTTCTTTACCTAGAATGGGTGCAAAAGTATCTGCTCTTTTGATATTAACTTCCTCAAGTACTCTATTAAACAAATCCAAGGGGTACCCTCTCTGGATAAATAGGTTCATTAAGAAGTTAGTTTCTTCCAAAAAGACATTGTTATCAGATGTCATTCTACTGGACCTGACCAATTGTCCTTTCACTACCCCCTTCTTTTGATGAGGGGGGTGGCAACTGGTATAATGCAAATAAGAATTAGAGAAGGTTTCTTTCCTAAAGATTCTTGATGTAAAATTCCCTTCTTTCTTCTCTATATGGACATCTAGATATCTCAATTCTTGTTCGTCAAAATTGCTGGTAAATTTTAAGAAAGTAGAAGTACTATTTACATAAATCAAAAGGTTGTTGAAATTTTCCTTACTGCCCTTCCAAAAGAAACACAAATCATCTAAAAACCTAGTATAAAGGGAACGATCTTTTAACAAAGGAGAATTTAATAAAAACTTTTCTTCCCAAAAGGCCATGATGATGTTAGCATACGCTGGTGCACAATGTGCACCCATTGCAATGCCTTTTTCTTGTTTAAAGTATTCCCCCTGGAAATAGATGAAATTGTTTTTTAATACTATTTCCATCAAGGTTAAAGTGTTTCTGAAATCAGTGTGTGTCAATTTTTTGCTTACAATAAGTTTTTCTTCGAACCATGATAGACCTAAATCGTGTGGTATGCAACCAAAGAGGTCTATGACATCCATGGTCCCAAAAGTAGTGTTTTCAGTATATAAGGAGGGCTTGATTCTTCTTAACAGATCCCAGGAATCTTTTAGAATATTGTCACACCCATCAAGAACATGTTTAATCTTGTGTTCAACAAATTTTGCTAGGGGGGCTGTTATTGACCCTTCTGCTGACACAATTGGTCTGAGGGGGGGGGGGGGTTCACTGGGATTCTTATGAACTTTAGGTATCCCAAAAATACAGGGAATTTTTGGTTTATCAACAATCAGAAACTTGTAGGTATTTTGATCAATAGAACCTTGCATTAGCATATCATAAAGCAAAACCTGAATCTTTCTATATGCAATATTGACCTCATTTATGGACACTCTGGTGTATTTGTCAGAGTCATTTAATAGGTCTAACATTTTGCCTTCATATTGAATTGTTTCCATAACAACAACTCCACCCCCCTTGTCCGGTTTCATAACTCTCAAATTGTGATTGTCACTTATAACTCTTAAGGTATTATTTTCTTCCTGTGTTAAATTAGAATGAAAAGACCTTGTTGTCAGGTGGGTTCTGATTTCATTTTCCACCTTTAATTCAAAATTCTTGAGCTGGGGGTGTGTGGGTGGGTTGAATGTGCTTTTCCGCTTAAGAGATTGTGCATCGTTCTCAAGTGTTTTACCTTTGAAAAAAAGTTCCAAATTCTTTTTACGAATAAACAACTTAATGTCTATCAAAAGTTTGAAAATATCAATTTTTTGTGTAGGAACAAACGTAAACCCTTTTGAAAATAAATCAAACCAACTTTTGTCTATGCTAACACTAGAGTAATTGTGTATATTGAAACCGTTGAAAGTCCAGGTATTTAAATTATTTGTGATACTATCAACTAGTTCCACCCCTGACGTGTATTCTGATAAGACCCCCCCCTCCCCCTGTAGTTTTTTGAATTGTAGTATACTTTTTCTTGTTGCATCAGTCTCTCTGATCTCCTGAGGGGGGGATATTCTTCTGTTTCTTGGGGTAATTCTTGTTGTTCTTCCATTTCGGTTTCTCCCCATTCACATTCAAAAATTTCTTGTCTCCCCCAATTCCCATAACCATTCCTATAAATAGTTTTGGGTCTAGGATAGTGTGTTTTATTTTTATATTCTTCCTGGTCTCTTTTGATTTTCCCTATTTTCCTGGTTTGTACCGCTTTACATTTAATATCAACCTTTTGAAAAACATTCTGATATTTTAATTTGCTTGGATACATGGAATGGTTTATGTTATTAGGAAGGTTCAATTTTAACACTGAAAAGGTTTTTGAAATTCAAGTATTATTTTATAATTAGTTGTAATAAGGTGCACAAAATGATTGGTTAATGGAATTGTGATGAAATTCAAATGGCATATAAAAACACCAAATTCAAAATATGGCTAATACAACTGAGGAAGTTGGCGACGAAAACGTTTCATTGGATACGTTATTGTGTTTAGTGTTCCTGCTTGTATTTTACAGTTTCTGGCTTTGTGGTGGAGTGTCGTAACTGTGCTTATTAAAGCATGTTTTACTTCTGGAGCCTTGATTCATTTGTGCTTGGTGGATTTGGAGCTACATTTTGTCTCTAATAGCATGGAATGTAAGACACAGATCTACCCATAAGAACACATAAGAAACTGGGTAAAATAATTGTACTGCAATCATCTTGGTTAGGAATATCAGGACTCTTTCCAGTTGCTTAATATGTCTGGAAAAGTACATCCTAAAGTTGGAGTTGTCCTTAGCATTTGTTTTAATCAGCGTTGCATATAGAGGGATGATAACATTTCTGCAGCCAGATGATATGCCTTTAGATATTAGCTGTGTTAAATCGAAGGATTTCCTCATTACTGTTGCTACATTGGGATCAAAAGATAGGAAGTTATCAACCAGGGTTTCAGGATCTATGACTGTTTTCATGCCATACATCAGGGGAGACAGTTGTTTACTAAATGTGACAGTACTACCCTTTTTTAGATTAATATGATAGCCAATTACTATTGGTTATCGAATGTCACATGGTTGATTTGCATTCATATATAATACTGGTTATTGAAGCAAATGGAATAATAACTGACAAAGGATATTGTTGCCAAAATCAGTCTTATATCTGTTTCTGGTGCTTCACATCGTGATTATGACCCCAGGGATATACAAAAGGCAATGCTATATTTTTGAACTTTCTAATAGTAATGTCGCTATCATATGGTTACTTGGCAATATTTCTTGCATGACTGCTGGCTACTACTTGTTAACTCCTTCCTAGTCAAATATGTCTCACTGTGATCTTCTTTATGAAAGCCAGTTTGGTGGCCCCTGATAATTTCTCTATTATTTATTTATTTATTTATTTGCATTTGTTTACTGGGAAGGTTCACTGGGCCAAAAGTGCTCATTTTCAGTGGAGACCCGGGGAGAAAAGCTCCACAATGACTTATAATACATACATCTGAATAGTAAACACCAACAGAATAGCATACTACAATACTACAACAACAGGTTTCACAGTATACAGTTTTTAGTACAGTCTGACAGTACCTCTCTTTTTTTTAAGATACTAAAGGAATGGAGTAGTAGGAGATAGATGAAGTCAAGTTATAGGTTGTGAGGAACTAGCACATGAGCATAGACACTTGCAGGAGAGATATTAACCCAAAGATTTTTTGAAGAAAGAAGCATTCCTAATTGATCTGAGCTGGGGTGGGAGAGAGTTCCATAGTCTAGCAGTGGAAATGGAGTGGAGCATTTGACCAGTGGAGAGATTAGATTTTCCTACTTGTAAAAGCATTTGATTTTCAGAGGTCTGTTAGGGTGGTATAGAGTGAATAGAGAAGAAAGGGAAGAGCAGCTGGATGGATTCAATATTACTTTGTGGGCAGTGGTTAGTTTTATGTATGTAAGATGATGAGGAAGTTCCAGCCAGTTAAGTAGCCAAAGAGAGGTGCATTGATGACAGAAATGTCATCTATTAGTGATGAACTTTGCAATGTTATTATAGCATGAGTCTAGTTTGGTTTTAAGACTGGCCTGTATGTTGGTGAAGAGAGGAGTCTCATAAAGAAGTGATGAGAGCAGGAAGGAGGAAGCAAGGGATAGTTTTGTGGAGTGATTTAGGAAGATTTTGTGATGGTATAGCATGCCTAGTTTTGGTGTGGTTTTTGAATGTTGCTATGTATATGCGAGTCAAAAGTCGAATAACTCCTCTACATTCAGGGATTACTCCAAGACTAGTCATTTACTCTTTAGTAATCTTATTGACAATCTCAAATGGTAGAGCTCCACAACAGATCTTATAATGGAAGCTGATGCTCATCTAAATCTTATTCTCTCTGGGATAAATATACTGAGGCATCAATACCAGTCCAGAATAAGCATAATGACAAGTTTAGAATTAAATCCATATAGCAAAGCTACCATATCAACAAACTCAAAAAGAAAAAGACCAAGCCATTATTAAAAGTTGTCCACTTCATCACTATAAAAGGATTTAATACTGGTAAGAAAGTCTTTCAACTTTACCAGGAAATATATAATGCCAGCTATGAACTTAGGATTGTAAGTCATTCAAAACATAACCATAAGGCCTTCTTCAGCTATATTACAAAGATTAGACATAACATATAATTCTATACTAAACTCATCTCACATGGTACCTCCTCCTCTGATCCCAAGAAGATTGCTAATATTCTTGTGGACAAATTCTCTTCAAGTTTACTCTGCCCACTCTGCCCAGTCTCTCTCTCTCTCTCTCTCTCTCTCTATCGCTTCCATTTCCCCTCATGATTCCCTTCCTGAGATTAATTTAGACTATATCCGTTTGGCACTTTCCAAAATTTAAAACATTACTTCCTTGGGTCCTGACAATATCACTAGATGCCTGCTCAGAAGTGTAAAGTCCTACTTAGCAAAACCCATCCATCAACTCTTCATCCTGAGTCTCTCCAGTGGTTGTATCCTAGGAATGCAGAGTGGCCTAATGGTTAAGGTGTTTGCCTTATAAACACAAGGTGCAGGGTTTGAGTCTCACAAGGAATAATTGGCAAGGCTTAAAATGGCTCACAAGGGCAATTAGCCTAGTACTAATTCATGAACCTCCATAGCAGTTGCAGTCCTCTTGCATAAAGGTGATCCTTTTATTGACCTGGGAAATACAGGCCTATTTGTCTCATTAGTTTATCTGTAAGACATTGCAATGTATTATAGCTGATCATGTAAAAAAAATGTAACAAGTAAGTAAACAATGATACGGTTAACCTATATCCCTGGATACGCCTCAGTTTTACTTGATGAAAGGCAGGTCATGCCTGCTCAACCTGGTTTAAGTCTTTGAAAGGGTTACTGAAGCCATGGATAAGGGACTAGTCTGCACTGCTTAACTAGACCTTGTCCAGGCCTTTGACACCATCTGCCATGATGGGATTATTGCCATACTCTTCTAACTCCATATTAACCCATAAATTGATTTGCTGGATTGGTAGTTCACTCTCTGACAGAACCCATATCATTAATGTCAGGGGTATTTGTTCTAGAAAGAAGAATGTCACTAAAGGTGTCCCACAAGGGTCTGCCCTAGGACACTCATCTTTGGTATATATTTCTGTGACATAAAAGCCAATATCAAGGGATTTTAGCTAACTAAGTCTATTGATGATTGCAAACTTGGTGCATTTATCATATCCCATTCTGATGCCCCAATTTTCCAGAAAGGGCTTGATGAAACAAGTGCTTGATGAGATAATCATGGAATTACCCTTAACATCAAGACATGCAGCATAGTTTCCTTTGGTAAATCTACCAATACTACTGCTTACTCTCTCTCTCTCTCTATATATATATATATATATATATATATGTATATATATATATATATATATATATATATATATATATGTATATACACATACGGGTTCACTTCATATTCTCAAAATACTGAAATCTCGAATTTCAGTATCTCGAGACTATAAAGTAGAATTCTTGTAATTGCAAAAGTGCATAATCGCAAATTTGAATATCTCAAATTAGCGGTTATGGCTTTACGTTACATAATGTCCAGGGTTGTATGTGGATGGTGTGCTTTGCCGTGTGTGGATTTAAGTGTAATATCAGGTATGTGAGTGTTTTGTAACGGTTTTGGGTGGGAGTTTGAGTATATGTGAGTGTGCTGATATGTGTGATGTGTGTGTGTGTGTGTGTGTGTGTGTGTGTGTGTGTGTGTGTGTGTGTGTGTGTGTGTGAAGGACTGTAGAATGTGCATGTGTGAGTTTGCTTTTGTTTTCTGTTTGTGCAATCTTGGAGTTAGTATATATAAGTAGGGGGGTGTGTGGGGGTCACAGCCTCCCACATGGCGGGTGCAAGGGGCTTGCCCCTCCTGCTTATTTGTGATGTAGGTTTGTGGATGTGTGGGGTTTTGTTTGTTTAGTTTATGATGTGGGTTTGTGGTGTATGTGTGGTCTGGTGTGTGCTGTGTGTTCGGTGGTTTAAATTTTGCGTTTTTTGGGCTTTTAGTGTTGTGTGAATTCAATTTCATGATCGAGATTTCAGTATTTCGAGATTATGAAGTGAATCCATATATATATATATATATATATATATATATATATATATATATATGTAACATTTAACTTAAATCTGACACTGTCATCAGGGACAAGGGTACAGATGTCATTAACAGACTTTCCATTAACCACCATGTCTCTGCTGTGTATAGAAATTCCATCAATTTGCACAGATTATCCATTAAGACATCTCTTCAAGGTCCAAAGAAGTTATAATCCCGCTTTATTTACCCCTTATTAGGCCCACCATTGAATACAATACACCCTTTGGAATGTACTTCACAAACTCCTAAACCATCTTGAGACACCTCATCATTTTCTTAGCAAGAAGATCACAGGTCTCGGTACCCTAAGTTACCTTGATAAACTAAAAGCTATATCACTCTATTCAGTGCCATATTGACTTCTGATGAGTGGTCTCTACTTAGTTTTTCATGCTATAAATGACCCTGCACTCTTTGAACTCAATTTCATAAATAGAAACAGCAGTAGCTCAAACTTTCATTCCAGAGACCTAAACCTACACTGTTAACCTAAGTTATGTCCAGCTTATGGAATAGGCTGCCCCTACCTATCAAGCAGAGTACTTCTCTAGCAACCATTAAAACCAGGGTGGATGACTGGATGGGTGATCACAAATTTCACTAGAATTTGTGGGGAAAATCTACTTAATGGGGCCATTGCTAGTTTCCCACTAGTATTGATTGATGTGGCTGAGCTTCCTGATGGTCTCTTTTAGCTGTAAGCTTAGTAAGAACCTCAGAACCTATAAATACTCATTTAACTTTTCTACTGAGTGCTGGTGTTGCTTCTTTGGATTCTGGTATGTTTTCACCTTGCAGATGGGAGAGGAGTAGCTTGTGCACTGGTGTTGAATTTGTGTTTAGTTTCCTGGGTCTTGGAAGACATTATTTTAAAATAATCTTTTGCTATTAATGTCAAGAAACTTCTGCTCACACTTCATCTTGAGATAGCATCTGTTCTTGATAACATTACCATGTTTTGTCTATACAGAAACCAAGAGATGGATTAGTAACCGCATCTGAATGTTCAAAACCATTAGGTGAATCCTCAGCAAGTAAAATGCAGCCAGAGTTTGTAGAGTTAATTTCTAAAAAATACAAGAGATATTTAAAATACTTAAAAGCATGCAAACAAAATGGGTCTATATTAGAACACCAAATAGTCTAAATATCGAACGGCTTAAAGGCCGAAAATGCCAGACCTTGAACAAGCTATTGTGAGGGGCTGTGCCCCCACACCCCCTGATAATTATATATATACTACCTCCAAGATCACACTACAGTGAGGAAAGTGCAAATATTCCAATCTTCACTGTACTGCGATCTCACTATCTCAATATAACAGTTTGCTGAACAGCATTTTCACTGTAAAATGCCATTCTATAAACTGACTCTTCGATCATGTAATATAGACCCAAACAAAAGGATGTGGCAGCAAGAGGCTTATGTGTCAGATATGAACCTGGAATATGTTTTGATGATTCTGACTTTATTAAAAATGGCGAGTGACTCAACATGCCATCTCTATGATGATTAGAAATGCTTTAACAGAATATTATTTTTTTTCTTTTCTAAATTCATTAGTGCACAGTAAGCAAAATTCTGAATTGATTAAGGTGTCAGATGGAATTGAAATTGTTTTGTTGCACAGAAAACATAAGGAATTTAACAAGAACATTGATGACTATAAACCATCAGGTCTATATTATAAAGCTGAAAGCTCTAAAGAGCGAATACAAGTACATCGACACATAAAGAGTGATGTACAAAAATAGCAAAACACGTATTGAGCGAAAAATCAAAACATCGAACGTGTTTCTTGAAGCAACAGCGCCATGCAGGTGTACGTAAATTAACTAAATAATACTAAAATAATACACTTTTGCAGGGGGCAAGCCCCCCTGCACCCCCCACATCCCCCTACTTAAATATACTAACTCCAAGACCGCACTACAGTGAGGAAAAGGCTATATTTCCTTATCCCCAGGATCATGCTGCTGGCCAAAGAAATGCATTCGATGTTCTGAATTTCAATATGTGTTTCACTATTTTTGTATATTGCTTTTGATGTGTCGATGTACTTGTATTCACTCTTTAGAGCTTTTGGCTTTATAATACAGACCCAAACAATCATATCTTTTTACATGATTGAAGGGAAAAGATCAGTGAGATTTGTGCAGAATAGTAACATCAAATGCACCTCAACCAGGGGCAAACGTAAAAGAGACAAGACACCCAAATCTATTTGGAAATATACTGATTTCTCCTTCTTTGAATATAGTACAACAGAGATTACATTTCCATTTTTGGAAAATGATAATGACTCTTTGGATGTAATGCATACATGTCTTAATTGGGTAAAAAGAAGACCTAAGATATCATTTAATTCAAAGTTAGGATCAAATCAAAAGGAGAAAAAAAAGGCATTTAGTCATAATACAATATCTGCAAATTCCAGAGAAAACCACAGTATCGTAACTGTGCATTGATATGCCATCTCATTGTGAAAAGAATACAGATGTTACTCAAGATGTCAATTTTATAGTTTCTGATCGAAGTATTGTAGAGAAATTACCTAAAAGGTCCAAGAAAGACTTTACTGACAAACCAAAAGAACAGAAGCTTGATGTCATAGAGACTTTACATTTATATGTGGATTATTGAACTGCAGTGGAATTCAGAAGTTTCATATATGCAGTGGTGGTGCTGTGGTAGCATTGTCGCCTCACAGTAAGACGCTGTCCTGTTCGATTCTCAGCTAGAGCATCTTCTGTGTGGAGACATGCGTGAATGGGCGTACCTTCGTTGAAGGTTGTGCGTCAGAGCTGGCAACTCAGC